>NC_138057.1:23110616-23382833 GCF_964194185.1 Rhinolophus hipposideros
GTGCCCTCCTGTTGTAGTTGAGCCTCAGTTGCTGTTCACATGTCAGTAGAAGTTGACCCTGAGGCTGATTGGTTTTGAAGCCTGGCTGTGACTACACTGGAGGAGCTGTTGTACAGGGACTGACCCTAAAGAGCAGAATTGTATCAGCAGGGCTCCAGTGCCTGCCCAGTCAGCCCTTGGGTGTGTCTTCTGAGGAGGCAGTCAGGTGGTGCTCTGGCTTGATCTGAAGCTGGCCACTGGGCATGCCGATCCTAGGGTCTCCTGGGAGGGGCCCTGCCACAGGCCAGGTTCAGCTGCAGACTGTGCCCTACCCAGGGCCACCTGGTATGAGCCACAAAGCAATCCACAGATGGCAGCCACTTGTGCTGGGCATGGAGGTGGCTGGGAGAGGCCAAAGGGCTGAGTTATTGATACTTAGCTTAAGCCTCTGTATCTAGCATGCCCAGTGCTTGCTTCACCTTTGGATTTTTAATTTATGTAGATTAATAAATTTCCTATTTTGCTTAAGCCAACCTCATCTAGGGTTTTTTTGTTTTTTTGTTTTTCTTCAATCACTTTCAAGTGAATATATACAGAGGCAATAACTTTGAAAAATAAATTAAAACTACAGAAATTCCTTTGTCCCCATAATAGTAGACCTTTTGGTGTCTGCTGGTCCATCTATTTTAGGGAATCTTATGTGTTTTAGGGCCAATTACCAGATCTGGGCAGTGGGAAATGAGATGTCCTGTACTAACCAGAAAAGAGCACGGTAGTAGGTAGGTACTACTGTGATAATAATAACCTTCAAATCCCCCAAATGTGAGTTGCTCACATTCTGTGTCCATTGCCGTGATGTGGGGCTCTGCTCCATGGTCACTTAGATGGACACAGGCGATGGAGCCTTCACCCCCTGGTGGAAGCACCGCGTGGAATATCTGGCTTCCTTTGTCATCAAATGGGAGAAGAAAATACATCAAAATCTCATACCTAATCTTCCATATTTTGGCCCATTTGCTAGAACTAGTCACATGGTCCTACTAATTGAAAGGTGGCTAGGAAGCAGTCTTCCACGCCAACGGAGAAAATACCTGAATCCAGTGTGCTCTAGTAATGTCTAGCACATGACCAAGTTTGTAATTTTAGATTGCAATTCTGATAAGCATTATACAGGTGAAATATATTAAGCATTTTTATATACTAGACATTTTATATATATATTATTTTATATACTGCTTATAGCATCTTTATGAGTTATAATTACCTTTATTTTTTTATATGAAGAAATTGAGGTTTAGTTGGATGAAATGTCTTGCTAGGAGTCACAAAGCAGGACAGTTGAGCTTGTGTTTGATCCCATGCTGCAACCTGGCTACTTGCTCTCTGCCATACTGCCTCCCTGATGTGAAGGGAATTGGACCCATTGTGATAAAGTGAAAATGTAAATGAGAATGACCAGATGCTACTCCCCAGATCCTGGGTGAATAGAACAAAGAGGCATTACAAAGGTAAAATTGGAGCTGGGATGGAGGTCCAACTGGAGATCCTGACTTGAGAATCTCACAGTGAGATGATGGGTTGCATAGGTAGCAAATAAGATCATCCTTGGAGAAAACAGCATGGAATGAGAAAAGGGTCAAGACAACTTTTGGGGTTAGGTTGGGGAAAGTATTGTTTGAAAATAGTAAATGGAAAATTCCAAAAAAAATAGTCTGTAAGTTTTAAATTACGTGCCATTCTGAGTATGAGTTCCGCTCCACCCTCCCCCCCCCAGGATGTGACTCAGCCCAGTGTCCAGCATCTCTACGCTGTACGTGCTGTCCACCCATTAGTCACTTAGGAGCCTTCTTGGTCACCAAGAAGAGAGAGACACTTCCACATAACTTGTATTAAAGTAGATTGTCATAACTGTTCTCTTTTATTAGTAGTAATTATTAATCTCTTACTGTGCCTAATTTATAAATTAAAATTTATCATAGGTATGTAGGTATAAGCAAAAGCATAGTACATATAGGGTTTGGTACTATCTGCTGTTTCAGGCATCCCCCAGGGGCCCTGGAATGTATCCTCCCCAGGATAAGGGGGACTACTGTACCATGAAGCTCATAAGATTTAAATTTCTGGGTCCCTCACTTGCTCAGGCTGCGCTGGGTACTGAGAGTTGCTGGGAGTTGTAGGGTGTTTCTAAGTGGAGAGGGGAAGCCAGGTTGCAGCCAGGAAGCATTTCTATGAGACCATTTTTGATAAATTGCTTAAAAACATATCAGAAGAAAGGGATCTGAATCTTTAAGCCTCTGTTGTGTAAAATGATCTACTTTCTCATTCTAAATACTCATTTTCATACCTAATTTTGCATTCTTAATTTTGTACCCCCAATTCCTCTTTTGCTTAAAGACGGCTCCCAATTCAGGTCCACAAAACATAGATCTGCCCTGTATGTACCATTCTGTGAGCAAATTGTCCTGATCTAAGCCCCTTATCTTAGCCATCTTTACACTTACAGGTCCAGCATGGGGCCTTGCTGATAGTAGGCTACAGTAGATATTTGTTGAATAAATAAATGTGGAGATAAATCGTGAGTTAAGAAATACCCATGGGGTGGCTGGTTAGCTCAGTTGGTTAGAGAGTGGTGCTAGAGAGGGTTGCTGGTTGAATCCCCACATGGGCCACTGTGAGTTACGCCCCCCTTAAAAAAAATTAAAAAAAGAAAGGAAGGAAGGAAGGAAGGAAGGAAGGAAGGAAGGAAGGAAGGAAGGAAGGAAGGAAAGGAGGGAGGGAGGGAAGGAGGGAGGGAGGGAGGGAGGGAGGGAGGGAGGTAAGGAAGGAAGGAAGGAAGGAAGGAAGGAAGGAAGGAAGGAAAGAAGGAAAGAAGGAAAGAAGGAAGGAAAGAAGGAAGGAAAGAAGGAAGGAAGGAAAGAAAGAAGGAAGGAAGGAAGGAAGGAAGGAAGGAAGGAAGGAAGGAAGGAAGGAAGGAGGAAATACCCAGAGTTTGGGAGAGGCAGTGTGGTTGTGAGTCCTAGGAAATATGATAAGGGGTTGAAGCACATGAACAATTCTGTGATGGGGAAGAGGAGATAATAAGAAGAAAAATTCCCAGGGTTTTCAATTTTGTCTGGGGAGGTCAGGCCTAGTAAATATGGCAGTTCTCTCTCTCTCTCTCTCTCTCTCTCTCTCTTTTTAAATAGTGATAGAGGAGAAGCTTCAACAATAGTTCATAGGCACCTTCTCTGTACTGGCTGCAAAATGCTGTACTAAACATTAATAGAAAGGAGATTATAAGAGATCTAGGCTCTCTAGTATAAAACTTTATGTTACATTCAAGATCAGGTCAGAGATATTTGCTTTAAGAATTGTGTGTGATGAAAGCCTAGCTCAAGTTTTCTATTTAAGGAAGGAGGACAAAGATTAGGTGTTTTTAGTTCTGTTTTATACTACAGGAATCTGAAAGATGGTGTGTATCCACTTTATGGGGTATGGAAGCAGATAAAATGTCACTGAAATGTGTTTTCTACTTAAAAAAAAAATCCTCCAGTTTTAGTTTCTGTAATTGAGCATAATGACTTTTGTCTTCTAATTTAGCTTTGTTTTTATGTAGATTTTAAAAATGACTAGGAAGATAAAGTGAGAACCACTGACAGACGTACATTTGAGTTGATTGTAGTTAACTCATTTCAGGTGTAGGTATGCCTGTGTTCGAGACAAACACCTTGTCAAAGAAAACAATAAAAACAAGAGTAGAGAAAAAAATTAACCTAATTTATATTCTTCATTGTTTGATCAACTTTTCACTGTTCATGGTCAATCACTTACTAAATAAAGGTCTCTCAGTGAATCCTTGTTGGCTTTGGAGTGAAAACTAGTCTGCTAATTTGGAGTCTTCGTTGCTCAGAAAGGGCATCATCATGTTACTTTTATTTTAAGTGACAAAAAAGAGTGAAAAAAATTACTGAGTATGGAAGTTTGGGGCAGTGGGGAGGAGGAAAGATGAATCCTCTCCTTTTCTTTGCTCTGAGAAAAATAAGAAGATCCCTAGAGCCTAAAATAGAAAGCACACTGCTCCCCCGAGTTCTGAATGGGGAGTGATCTTCACCCAGATCTTTCTGGATTTAACGTAGGATGGCTCTGGTGCAGCACAGCCCAGTGGAGAGAGGACAGTGGCCACGGACTCTGGCACTATGTTTCATCTCCAATCTAATCACGCGCTGAGTGTTTTGGGCAAGCTACGTCTTACATTTGTTAGCATGCATTTCTAAGCAACAGAAAAACCCACACTAACAGTGGTTTAAATAAGATAAAGATTTATTTCCCTTTAGCATAAAGGAAATGCAGACACAGGCAGCAGAGAGCTGATATGGTGGCTACATGCTCATCAGGGACCTAGATTATGATCTCTATTTGGCTGGTCCATATCCTCAGTGTGCACCCTCACAGTACAAGAGAGCTGCTGGAGTTCCAGCGATTACATCTCCATTCCAGTCAATTGGAAGAAGAAAGGGGCAAAGGAGAAGGGGCAAAGAGCAAATAAAGGCCAACTACCTTTTAAGGGAGTTTCCAGAAGGAGACATACAATGCTTATGTTTATGTATCATTGGCCAAATCTTATTTTCAAGATTGTCACAGTTGGAGAAAATGACTCTGAGAAGTATAAATCTCTATTTTGGGTACCTGTGCCCAGCTAAGCTGGATTTTCTATTGCTGAGGAGGAAGAAGGAAATGGATATAGTGGTGGTGACCACATTCTCTGCCACCCCTCTTCAAGCCTCAGTTTCTTTATCTGTAAAGTAGGAATCAAAACACTGCCTACCACTTTGGATAAATCAGATGATGTAGGTGAAGTGCTTGGTACATTGTGCGTGCTCAACAAATGTGAGCAGTTATTTGTAGAATATAAGTACATAACCAAACTGCAAATTGCCCCCCCCATATTCATTCCCAACTACTTCCTTTTAGTTATACAATCCTCTGAGTTTTGCTGTGTAAACAGCTATCCAGCTAGAGACTGCATTTATAATTTTCCCTTGTATGTGACTAACTTATGAGTAATGAGATGTGAGAACTGATTGATGTGTACAACTTCTAGGTCATGTACATAGAAGGGTAGTGTTGTTCTCCCCTTTCTCTGCTCCCCATCCCGCAGGCTGAAATGTGCATTTGATAGTGACAATCCAGCTCTGACCATGTGGATTAGGACAACCCCCTAGTGGATGAGGAAGAAACAAAATAGAAGAAACCTGGACCCAAGAATGACCTTGAGGATCTGTGCCACTCACACTTGCTGGATCTTCTTCCAACCTTGACCTTTCGTCAGAAAATTAGCAAACCTTCTATATTATTTAATCTGCTGTAATTTCGCTCTCTGTTAAAGTTGTCGAACTGAGACCCAAACTATTGTCTAGGAGGATAATCCTTATATATATGTATGTAAAGATCAGTCAGGATTCTTAGCTGTCAGCAACAGAAACCATCTATTGCTAGCTAAGGTAGAAAACGAACTCATTACAAGGCTATTAAAAGTGCATCTTGCTTGTTTTCCAGAGGGCTCAGAGAACCAACTCAGAGATTTCACAACCAGAAACACTGTCCGTTATCATGCCCCAGTGCAGTCCCACTGTACACAGACGCTGCAGCGGGTATTGCCAGTGCTAGTGACACTGGATGGACACTGAGCATCTTTGTTAGGACTGTTGCTACAGCTGCTTCTGGAGTGGCTTGTAGCAGCTTCCACGGTGACTGGTCATCTCCAGGAGGGACTCGGCAGGATGCCTGCTTGGCCATGTACAAGCTTTGAATTCAACACCTGAGTGGGGCACTTGTGGTTGGTGGCACCTAGGACCTCCCTCGCACCTGGCTACAAAGGAGGCGGGGGAACCAAACCTGGCATTTTCAGCTTTTCAAGTGGTAGGTAAACTTTGCCTTATAAGTGAGAGATCTCTGAACACAGAGCTGTAGATGCTGGGTGGCTAAAAACAACAACTAGTGGTTCACGCTTCCACCCGGTGATCTCTAAACAGCAAACCTTCATTATAGGATTGAGGATAAATATTTATATGCCCTCAAGCTAGTCCTTCAGAGAAGTGGGGGATGGTGAGATAAGGATATTTACTAAGCACTTAATGTAGGCAGTCAGGAAGGTGTTGGATGCCTAGTGGTGAATGAGAAATGATCCCTGTCTTCTAAAGCTCAGAGTCCAATACCTGAGACAAAACTTATCTAGGTGATTTTTTTAAAAATGTATTAAAATTTCAAATGGTGAAAATAGCTCTACAGTAAATCCTCATTATTTGTGGATTTGGTACTTTGAATTCACCTTGCTAAAATTTATTTGTAAGCCCAAATCAATACTTGTGGTACGTTTGAGGGTTCTTCTAGGCTCCTCTGAGCCAGAATGACTATTCTGCTGGTTCCCTTATTAATGAATTAATAGATTTTTAGCATGTGTTCAATATATGTTTGTATTAGAGTCAGTTTTAATTTTTTGATATTGTAAAATTACAATTTTAGAATTTTAAGGCTGTGTGTTCTAAATCATAATGTGCAAAGCAGTAGAAAATTTGAGTCATCCAATGCTCACGTTCCCAGCTGAGGTCAAACCACTTGATGCTCTGCCTTCTCATTTCACTCTCATGCTGTAAACCAGTGTCCTTTCTGTAGTCTATTTAGTGCCATGTTTTTTACATGTTTGTGCTTTGTGGGTGTGTGTAAATTTACGGCCTAATATAGCCCCCAAGTCCAGTGCAGGAATGCTGTCCAGTTCCTAAGTACAAGAAGGCTGTGAGGTGCCATGCAGAGAAAATAAGAGTATAGATAAGCTTTGTTCAGACATAAATTATAGTGCTGTTGGCTACAAATTCAATGCTCATGAGTCAACAATATGTATTAAACAAAGTATGTCTTTAAATAGAAGCACACATAAGATAAGGTTATGCATTGATCAGATGACAAAAATGTGACCAGAAACTTACAGGAAACTTACTCTATTTTCCCTACTTGCTAATTCAGTGTTTGTGGAAACTTTATAGAACATAACTACCATGAATAAGGAGAGTGAACTGTATTATTATTTTTTTCTAATTTTAAAAGTGATACAAGTTCATTGTAGAATAAAGTAAACAATAGAGGAATGCATGAAAAAGAAAGTAAAAATCAGTCAAAATACCACCACTCAGAAAACCACTAATGTTACTATTTTGGTAAAATTTATTTCAAATATTTCTTTTTACATATACATATACACACATCATTTTATATTAATGGACTGATATGATTGTAATTCTAAAATTTCTTCATTCAACATGTACGTTATAATTCTAGAATTTACAGAAAGTTAGAAACATGGCTCTACTCAGAGTACATACTAAAGAATGTATTTAATTCATGAATAAAGGAGCCAGTAGGAGAATAAAACTGGTTTGAAAGAGCGTAGGAGGAATATATGTATCTGTAGCCTTTGAAAGAGAGAGTGTAAAAGAAGATCTGGGGTGCAAAACTATTAATGTAATACAGGCGATAACATTTAACGTTGGGCGAAATCTTTTCTACTAGACAGAAATTGTAATTTACCAATCTTTTACAAGCTAATCTCTAACTTCACAGGGTCTGTGAACCAATCATTAGTTAATTGTAAGTAGAATAAAGATTACAGAGATCCCCATGCTCCTTAGGCAGGCTTATAAAACTGCACTACTAAGTGTATTAAGTAAGAAAAATTATAACACATTACATGCCCACTCTAAGCTCCCTAAATTTCCAAAAATATAATCAAAACAGTGAAATAATTTTGTTGGGATGGAAAATGCTCCTCGTCCTCAAGCAATTAGTATGGTTGTAAACAATTGTTGTCTTGCAGGAGGTCATGTGTCTCCACCAGCAGCATCTTTGAGGCAGGACCCTGTGGCTGCCACTCAGTGTACTTTTCAAACTACCTAAGTGAGATTCTGATATTCCGCCCATTGTCTTTGGATTATAACTCAAGACTTTTCTTGAAAAGTATTTGGGGTTATGTCAATATATTTGTTTTCCTATGTAAATGTTGGCTGAAAATAGTATTGAAAAATATGTACATTTTAAGAAGTCTAAGTATTTAAAACTAAGAGGCAGTCTGCCAGAAAAACAATGAAGACATTCTTGCAGGGTATCCCTTTAGCGTATTCTGAAAATTCTTCTGTCTCTTCCAGTGTTCTCCAACAGACAATTTCTCTCCCAGGACACAAACAGGGAGATAAGTTGTCTGTTTTTCTGTATTGTTTCAGACTATTTTTTTGCACATATAAAAAATCTGAACCTAAAAGATGCTGAGTGTGGATACTGCTTGTTGCCTTTGGTTTTGGAAGCCCGAAAGACTTAAAAATAAAACAGTGTGTGCCAGGGACCCTCACTCACTCTCACACTTATAGGCAAGGCAGGCACTAGGCCAGCTCTGTAGCTTTTGTAAAGGGAGTGAGTGAGTTCCCAGTTCTGCTTTGTAACCTTAGATTATTATCCACTCTAAGGTGACGCAGGAGAAGGCTAAGAATTCATTAGAGGTCATTGGAGTAGTGAGAGTAAAGCTTACTGGAGGAGAGAGGACTGGTATATCCTGCGCAATTCTCCCTAGTCTTCCCTACTCTGGGGGGTGGAGGGGAGGAAGGGAGGGGAGAGGAGGAGATGGGTGCTCCCCCTCTTCTATTCAAGCGGAAGTATTTTTCCATAAAACCACTCAGAAAGCTTGATATGTGTCTTCAGGAGCTGGGGCCTGAGTATTGGTGATTGCTTAGGCTGGGGGAGATATAGGTGAAGGTTGGCTGGGGATTTAGCAAGAAGAGAGGGCTTTATTGAGGGCAAACCACATGTCCCCTTACCTCCGGTGTGTGTTTTGCAAGTACCATGAGAGGAGGCTGTCACAGATAGAGCTGACAGCTCTAGGTTTTCTTCAATGGGATCTTCAGACATGCTGCAGAAACAGATGAAGAAGTGAAGGGTCCCCCCAAAAGAAGCATCTTCTGTAGGAGCATTGGAGATGAGGGAGGTTAAAAACCCATACCTGCAGGAGTCTCCAAAGATTCTGCTAAGGCCCCCTGTGACAGGAAGGAGCAACATGTGTCATCTGCCTCACTAAGAGGGAGCCTGTACAAGTTGAGTAAGAGTTGTGCACCCTTTATCTCTGTTCTTCCAACCCTGTAGTGTCCCCAATTAAAAATTTGTATTTATATTTATTTTTATTGAAATGTATTTGATGGGGCTGGATAGCTCAGTTGGTTAGAGCACCGTACTCTTAACAACAAGGTTGCCAGTTCGATCCCCACATGGGCCACTGTGAACTGCGTCTTCCACAACTAGATTGAAACAACTACTTCACTTGGAGCTGATGGGTCCTGGAAAAACACACTTAAAATAGATAAAAGTTAAAAAAAAAATGTATTTGACATGTAACATTGTGCAAATTTAAGGCGTACAACATGTTAATTTGATACATTTATATATTGTAATATGATTGTCATTGTAATGATAATTAGCACTTCTATCATGTTACATAATTATCAGTTCTTTTTAGTGGTTGTAATAATTAAGTTCTAGACTCTTAGCAAGGTTAATGAATATAATATTGTTGCTTATACTCACTATACTGTGCATTAGATACCTAGAACTTATTTACTACTCATTGCAAGTTTGTCCCCTTAAACAACATCTGTTCTGTTATGAGTGTCTCAAAATTGTAGCTGGTGATGGAGGTGGGGAGGAAGAGTGAGAAAGAGGCTGTCTTCTCTTTCCCCACTGCAGAAGCTTGGAATGTGGAGAAGGCTTTACATTGAATGGCATTTGGAGTTTAATGATTATTAGGCTGGACTAGACTCTAGAATATCCCTGAGTGATGTGAATGAAAAGCTATGGCACCCGCCTGAGATTCCACCCAGGAGCAAAAACTAAGAGGACCAGAAGGGGCAGTGGGAGAGAGGATTAATTTGCTTCCTGCTGTATCTTATCGTTTCCTGCTTGTTTGATGTACTTTAAGTCCTGGCTGTGGATCAGTGAGCCCCACCCTGCTGGCCAGTGCTATACTCACCAGGCAGGAAACACACACCAGGTAAAGACCACTGCTTTTTTCTTCTCCATATGAGGGGCAGGCATCCAAATTCTTGGTTTCCTACTAAGAAATAGGTCTGGGTCTGGTGTCTCAGGGGATCAAAGAGAACAAAGAGCTCTGGCACATGCAGAAAGTAAGAGGAGAAAGGGAGACTGGTTAAGTGAAACCAGTGTCGGCTAGAAAAGCCTTGATCCCTGACGTTCCTTCTTGCTGGCAGTGGTACCTCTGCCTGTCCTGGCATGCAGGTCACATGTGGGATCCTTTCCGCCTGTCTCTGGATCGCGCAGGCAACTGGCATCTGGCATCGGGAGGTAGCACAATGCAGCAGAAAGAACCCTCTACCCGTTTATACTGTATTCCTCGTGGTCAGACTGGCATAGCCTTTCTGATACGCAATTCAGCCAGATCTAGCAAAAGCCTTACAATGTTTATACTTGTGCAAGAATTAGGATTACGTTCCATTTCAAATAACCCCAAGTTCCCAAATAACTGTGGTTTAAACCACATGGATGTTTATTTCTCACTCGTGTAAACTTCCAAGAGTATGTGGTCTAGAGCTTGTATGTACTTGCCTGAGTTCCAAGAAGTATTCAAGTTCCTCCCAGCTCAATCATGAACCAAGATGAGGGACTCCATGTCCAGGCAGCAGGATGGAGTGTATCCATCGAAGGATGTGTTCAATGAAGAGAAAGGGCAAGGTCCCAGAACACCTGTGTCTAAGGAAGGGTCCTGGAAACTGCCACATAGCCGTTTTGCTCACACTTCATCGAGTGGACCTCAATCACAGGGCCATGTCCAGCTGCAAGGGACACTGCAAAAGGCAGTCAGTTCCTGATGACTAAGTGCCAGGCTAAAAATTTGGAATAAGGGTAAAAAAATATTAGAGAACAATTAACACTGTTCTGTGCCTTGCATATTTCCCTTAATATTGTATCTTGGAGATGATTCAACATCGATACTTAAAGAGGTTCCTAATTTTTATCTATTTTATTTTTTTAGGCTGACTAATACTTCATTATTTGAAAGCATCACAAGGTATTTAGCAATCCCCTGTTGATGGATAGTTAAGTAGATGTCAAACTTACATCATTACAAATATTGACCCAGGGAGTAACATTGTACATCGGTAATTTTACATATATGTGACTATATCTAGAGGATACATTCTCAGATGTAAGCCTGCTGGGAATTTGTAACTTTGGTAGATTATTGCCAAATTGTCCTCACTAGAGTCGTAACAGTGAAAGCCCCATTGTCAATAATAAACCTTTCCAACATATCATTTTATTAAACCTTTTGATCTTTGCCTATTGGATGGTTAATGTGCAATGAAAAAAAATTAAAAACAGTGCTACAATTAAAAAGTTTTTGCATATAGTTTCTACTATATACATATGGTTTCAATGTATATAGTTGCATATACATTTCTACCACTCAGATTCTTTTCCTTGTTGGAAGAATATCAGGGAGAAAACCGTTATAGCTTTTCATTCAGATGGAATGTTAACGTTAGACTTTGTGTGTTCAGTAGCAACCCAGAAACACTTTTCTGGTTTTTTTATCCTGAACTCTTAGTTCACTTGGCAGGTTAGGCTGCTTGTGTCTGAAAGACTCAGGTTGCATGCCATGATTTAGAGCAGTGGTTCTCAAGGCATTGCTGTTGAATTAGCCGCAGCAGCAGGAAGAAGCAGGCCCCACCCCAGACCTACGTAATCAGAATCTCTGGGGGTTGGGGCCAGCAATCTGTGGTTTGACAAACCCTCTCCATAATTCTGATGCATGCTCAAGTTTGAAAACCATTGCTTTAGAGACACTTAGAGCTGTTCATTGTAGTGCTGAGTCAAAACCAGCTTTAGAAAATAGAAGTAAGTCTAAGGAAGCAGGTTTGTCTGTGACTCCTTCTCTAAGTGAGGGTAGGAACTGCCTGATATAAACCCAAAGTGCCCAATCAGAAGTGTAAATCGTAGGCCTAAAAGAGGCTATGAGAACAGAATTGCTGAAGGCGGGCCAGCGGTAATGATTGGTTTACTAAAACTATGGATGAATACAATGAGAAATGTCATTAACAGAAGATGCTAGTATTCTTTAGAATGTGGAGAATATTTGGATTTGTAGGACAGTAAAGACTCTCGCAATGCGAGGGGAAACATGCCGGAAAAGAAGGCACAACAGAACCCAGAGAAACAGGACTGTGGGAAGTGTCCTTAGGAGACAGGGTGTGCATGGGCTACAAAACGGTCCCCAGTCAGCTACTCCAATCCAGCACTGACCAGAAGTTCTAACTGCTTTGGCTGGAATGCATGGGAAGGTATACTGGAATGCAGAGTACCTAAAAACACTTTGAATTACATACTTACACATTTAGATTTAGGTTTGTTTACATATAACTGAAAACTCAATATAACGGTGGCTTAAACAAAGATAGTAATTGATTAATCGTCCATGTAATAGAAATCTGGAGGTTGGTAGTCAAGTACTTGTGTGGCAACTCCACAGTTATCACGAATCCAGACTCCTTCTGTCGTTTTGTGCCACTAGTTTGTGGCTTCCATTCTCAAGGTATTTCTTTACGGTCCAATGAGGTGGCTGGAGCTCCACCCATCACGTCTGTTCCAGGCTGTGGAAAGGAGGAGAGGCAGAAGGGCCAAAAGGCACATGCCTCTGTTATTTCCCTTTAAAAAGAACTTCTTGGAAGTCAAATGTATTTGGTTTGCCAGAACTCAGTTACATTGGTCAATCCTAGTTGTAAAGGAATCCTTGAAATTATAATCCTTGAGGTGGGTACCATGCTGCCCTATATAAAATCAGGTTCTCTTACTAATGGAGCAAAGGAAGGATGAACAGCAGGTGGCAACCAGCAGCCTCTGACACAGGTTCCTTGTTTATTCTTGCTGAAAAATCCACAGCTCTCCACTCTGAGGTCTCATATTGCCAAAGTCTTTGTTTTGCTTTTCTCTTCTCTGGTCTCACCTTCCCCATCTGAAAACATGAGATTAATTTAAAGTGATATAGTAAAACTAAATAGGAAAGTGATTGGAAAGATTTTATATATATATGTATACATATATATTTTTTCATATATATACATATATATTTTTTTCATATATATACATATATAGGACAAAAAGTAAACAAAGAGCTGATAAACATAGTAAAATAAATGTTTACCCATCTCCAAATGCCCAGAACAGGAATATTCTTAAGGGAGGATTTCAGTCTCCACTAAATGATGAGGATTTTTTCCTTTGCCTCGTATTTAAACCTCTCCCAGAGACATGAATTATTCCCTTTTAGATCACTGAGGGACATCTAAGTACTTAGCTTTTGTATAATTTTGAAAAAATGAGTAGGCATTGAAGATAGTCATCATGTCCTCCACATTACCCTAAGAAAAACAGTATTTACTTTTTAGACTTCATGTAATTTGTGTTCTTTAATCTCCTTCATTATTACTGGTTTTCTCCGTTTAAAAAAAAAATCATGCTAACGCATTGGCATGCCAAGGTCTAAACAAAATGCTCTGTATACTATGAACTTTTTATACTTCATTCACTCAATAGCCATATATTTATGAAGTATCCATTCCGTGTTTGGCACAGTGGTTTTGTTGTAAACACAAAACACAAGGTTCCTTTCCTCACGGAGTTTATAGTGTGTGTGAGGGTATTGTTGAGGAAGCTAGACTAAAACCAGTAAACAACTAAATGAACAAGATAGTTTCAGAGAGTGATAAGAGCAATGAAGGCAGTAGGAGGACATGGTAACATGGGATTGAGAGGGAGGGGCTATTTTAGAAGGGCAAGTTCTCTTTGAGGAGCTGAAAGATGAATGTGAGGCAAAGCCACTGACAAATGCATGATTGACAATGAGCACTTATGTCATGGACATGAGGTCTGAAAAATTTTATTTCTAAATGCAAAACCGTTCTCTCTCCCACTACACAAATGATGAAAATGCAATTTTTATTTAAATAAAGTTTCAACAACAAAAAAACACCCTTACATCCATTAAGGATAATAGGTTGAGGAATACGAAAGATTACATTTCTGCAATATTAGATTTATTTTGAAACTCAAACAGCTCCCAGTAGGTGTGTGTACCTTTAAAGTAAAAAAATTCAGACACTATTCATGCTTAATCCCTATGCTACCGTGTTTCCCCGAAAATAAGACCTAGCCGGACAATCAGCTCTAATGTGTCTTTTGGAACAAAAAATTAATATAAGACCTCATATTATATTATACCTAGTCTTATAGGAAAACAAGACCCGGTATTATATTATATTATACATATTATATTACATTATATTATATTATTATATTATATTATATTATATTATATTATATGACCCAGTCTTATAGGAAAATAAGACTGGGTCTTATATTAATTTTTGCTCCAAAAGACGCATTAGAGCTGATTATAGCAGCTAGGTCTTCTTTTCGGGGAAACACGGTAGTTACTTTTGGGAAATGGAAAATCTGAGGAATCTCACTTGACTGTTAGAGTAAAACATTTGTCATCAGCAAACTGGCAAGGGAAATTCTGTTACAAAAATGAATCCATTCTAAATGTTTTTTGAAAAAAGCTGTTTTATATTTGTGATTCATGATCTTGTAAAATCACACATGTACGGGAAAAGAAATTTGGCATCTTCCAAGAGCAAAGCAAATTTGATTAGATGTTCCAGAGGCTGGAATACATTTATTCATTCAGTGTTTGCAATTGTCTTCCTCAAAAATATGAGTGTTGCTCTTCTAGTGATAGTAATTTAAAACTTACAGGGCTTCAGATTTGATCCCTGGTATTAAAAAAAATACATCAAACTTCATCAAGAAGGACAGATTTTTGAAGAGTTAGAGTTCATTCTCATTATAATACAATCACATCACTAATTTGAGCCAAGTTCTTTTGTGTCTCTTCAAAATTTGAGAAGTTGAAATTCCTAAGTATGACTATAACAAAGTATATGGAGAAGGAAAAAGCCACCGAGATGGTTTCACATCAAAAAGATGCGATATTAATTTAGGAACCAATTAACTTTATAAAACAGAATCATGCATGAGTAATACAGAGTAGATTCTGTACCCAGACAGGAAATCTAGCCTCAGAAAGTGAAATATAAACAGGAGATTGGGGGAGGAATGGAAACTTACAGGGGTATTAGAATTAAATGACCTCTAGGTTCCTTCTAGCCCCATATATCTGATTCTAAGAGCATGCAAAGGGTGTGTTAATCAGCTTTTTAAAAGCTTATTAAAATGTAATGTACATAACCATAAAATTCACCCATTACAAGTATATACTTCATGATTTATGGTGAATTCATAGAGTTGTGCAATCATCACAATCTATTTTTCATGTTGTATACGGGGTAGAAACCATATTATTTTTCCAGTATAAAGACACATGGTGACTCATTAAAATCACACAGCAAATTTCAAGGATGCAAAGTGACTAACTGAAAATGTGTGTGATAAGCGTTTGTAGGCAGCTGCCCTACTGAAACAAATAGGGAAAAAGAGGGAGGGTGGCTGGAGGAAGTGCAGAGCTGTGGTTACTAGCCACGCCCTTGAGTCAGACTGCTGGAGTTCAGATTCTGGCACCTCTACTTTCTTAATAACTGTCTGAACTCAAGTAAGTTACTGAAACTCACTGAGCCTCAACTTACTCATCTGTAAGTTAACAGTATCTACTTCATGGGGTTATGAAAGATAAATGAGATAGTATATGCAAGGGGCTTAGTATACTCCTGGCACTTATCACTGGATGACCATTAAATAGTCTTTCATGAGTCAGACACAAAAGACCACATGCTCTATGATTCAATTTATATTAACTTCTAGAAAAGGCAAAATGATTGTTATAGAAAGCAGGTTAGTGATTTCCAGAGGCCACGGACTGGGGGTAGGAAATTGATGGCAAAGGCTCACAGGGAACTTTTGGGGGTGTTCTATGTTATAGTTGGGATGGTGTTTTGTAAACATTTGTTATGGAAACAAACTTGGTGAATTTTATCGTATGTAAAATAGATGACAAAAAACCCTAAAGATAGTTTTTAATTTACCAGTTGGATAGTTTGATTATTTGACATATTAGAAGCAAACATCAATTTCTACACTCGGCCAACAAATATTTGTTGATCACCTACTGCATGGAAGGCATTGTTCTAGATATTGGGGATACAGCCTTTAAGAAGACACACAGTATCCCTACATTCATGGGGCTTATAGTGCAAGTCCGAATTGTACACATATGTTTGGGGCGACATAAAGGAGCAGCACGGGAAGCTATGGGGAAATAAAGGTGGCAAGGTAGTGGGAGGGGGGTAATGGGCTCTAAGTAGTACAAATACCTGTCCCTCAGTTTTTCTTTTAGCTTTCAAACATACACAGAAGACGATGCCCCTGACCTAAGACCTCTGGGTGACGGGTGACAGTGACCCATGCACTCTGGCCTCACCACCTGTGAGACACGGTGTTCACCTGCGAGGGAAGTGGACTGGCACCGGCACAAAGACCAGGTGGACGCTTCATGGGCTTGAGGGGCAGCGTGGCTTTAACCTTGACCTCAACCCAGCACTCCGCAGAGCTCCGGAAGCAGAGACCCTCAAGCACCTTCCCAGGCTGTGGACCAGACTCGCCAAGTCTGAGTCTGCGAAGTGACTCCACCCACCAGGTGACTCCGCCGCTGGATGGCCCCGCCCACTGGGTCTAAGGAGGATGCCGGCCCCCTGGTTGGTCGCTCGGGTCTGAGCCGCGTGGAAGGGCGGGGCGAGGCCTGCGAGGGGCGGAGCTTGTGGCGAGGAGTGCGGCCCCGCGCCCTCTCGGGAAATGGATGCTCAGCAGCTCTGCGGGCGCCAGGGGGCGGGGAAAGCGCTCGTTTAGCTGCGCTCTGGCCCCGCCCAGGACCGGCAGGAAGGCGGGGCCTCCCCGGTCCTCCCTCGCTGGCGCTGGGCTGAGCCCCGAGCGAAGAAACAGAGTCGGCTGTAAGCTCCCTGCTTGGTTTTTGGGCGGCGGCAGGCGAAGGAGGAATATGGCGCTCGTACGCAACGGAGCAGAGCTGGAAGCGGACGAGGTACTGGCGGGTGGGGAGTGAGGGCACTGCCTCTGGAGCCAGGGATGGGTGAGCGAGCCCGGCCGGGACGGCCAAGGTCCCGCCCCCTTGGCCCCAATTTGGGACCAGCAGCCTCCCGCCTGGAGGAAAGGGCTGGGGCTGCGGATGGGGGCACCTGACCTTGGGGGGTCTCTCCCCGCGGGAGTGAGGAGGGTCGCTGTGGCGCTCGGAGCGGAGGTGGTGCTGAGGTTCGGAGCCCCGGCATCGTGGGGCCGGGGGATGCAGGACACCGTGTCCGGTCCGCGGGTGGATGGGTGCGAGCGCGCCGGAGCTCAGGACCCTCGGCACTGAACTGATCGGAGCCTCTGCAGGGACGTCTGGGCTCCGTGAGGTCTGATCCCGAAGTCCGGACACTGGCCCTCTGGGGCTTTGTGAAACTCTCTGGAGCCGGGAGTCTCACCTTCTATGGAAGTTTCCTGGGGACTGAACTGAAAGGCTTAGAAGCGATGAGGGGAGGGGGGACAGCCGGTGGAAGAAGGAGCCCCAGGGTGTCAGCACAGGCAGGCAGGGCAGAGGCTGCCGAGGGCCGGAGGGCGAGGGGACCAGAGCAGCAGCCCAGGAATTGGTGCTTTCCCCTTGGTCCAGGGGCCCGGGCCTCTCCCGAGCAGGTCCCCGGTGTAGACGGATAGAAGGCTCTACGAGAACCGACTCCGGCAAGCTGCCGTCTCAACTGTGTTTAAATAATTGGCCACTTCCTCCTGTGGCCGGCGCGCCCGGGTTTGAGCACCCTCGGGCAGGCGCACCGGACCTGTTGATTTATTGACTTCCTTTCAGCACTTAGAGCTCCAGACACACGTCGTATTTTGAGCTTCAAGTTGAGGCCGGCGGCAGCGCAGGAGCCCGGGCAGCAGCAGCTGCTGCCGCTGCCATTTTACCTGTTTTGAATTTTACAAGTCGCTGCCTGAGGAAGCTGAGTTTCAAATGATGCAATAGTGGAAGATCTGGAGATGGTTTCTGCCCATCTCTCCGGTGTCGGGAAACTCCCAACAACCGAACACTATGTTCTAAATGTAGCCCTTAAAATAAAAACACACCAAAACAGAACCGCGGTTCCTTTACAGGACTGGCAAACGAGAGGGCAAGTGGGGCTCTCCAGAACCTTCCTTGCAGCCTGTTCCTGGCAATGAGGGCACCAAGACCACAGACCAGTGAAGGAGAGCTCGCTCAGTTGCATCTATTCAGTATTGAAGCTTTGAAACTACCCATAAAGGCAATTGATGAAATAGCACATTTGTTGCTATTTTCATCTGTGACAACCTTTCTTTAATAGCTTTGGGCTGTCTTTTTGGAATTTCAGAGAGCCAGCTGTTTTTCATTCCTCCTGTCTTAATTTTTTTCTGTAATCAAGGTAGTAACACTTTTATGGTGATTTGACCATACATTCACTCCATTCCTCAAAAGATTTTATGGCTCCCGCTATATATTAAATTAACTATCCAGGTACCTGGCCTGGGAGCCTCTGCAGTGTGGTCTCTCTGATGTCCCAGCCTTGTCCCCAGCGACTTCTCTTTGTATAACCATTTAGCTTAATCAGTGTTATGCCTGTATTGCAAATGAGGAAACAAGTCTGGGAGTAGCTAGTAAATGGAAAGTGAAAATTTTGAAACCCTAGTCTTCTTGTTGAAAAAGTGTTGCAACGCTTAGGGCTATATAATTGTCTAGACCAGGGGTGTCCATACTTTTTTCAACGTTTTTCACCAAGGGCCATAGGCGGTAAAATACACACAAACAGCCGGGCCACTCACTCAAGGTGAAGTACGTATTGCCTCACCTGGTTTATTTAAGCAAACTAAATATGTTTTTGGAATTTGCTGCAGACCAATAAAAAATGGATCGCGGGCCGCAGTTGGCCCGTGGGCTGCAGTTTGGACACCCCTGGTCTAGACTAAGGGTATTGTTGAAAGAGAAAGGGGATACTATTAATAATTAACACTTGAACAATAGGTATAAACTGGGATTGCCCTGGGCATATTGAGACACATGGCCACCCTTGCTGTGCCCATTGCCTACCGGATGAACTGAGGTATTGAGATGCATTAGCTAGGCAGAAGGGCTCTAGCTGGGTCGGGGATGTTAGGTTTCAGAGCAGGGGAGAGCCTGGCATGCACATACATACTTGGTAAATACATGTTTTTTTTGAATGAATGAACGACTACAAAAAGATTTTGCTTAGTTTCTCAGTTTTTGCCATATCTTTTCATTCATTTTTTAAATTCAATAACTATTAGACCCTCATTACATATTAGGTACTGTACTAGTCCTAGTAGATGAACAGTACAAACAAAATTTTTTGTTCATGCCAAATCCACTTGTCTCTCATGGTGTACCATTTCCATTGGGATAAACTTTGCAAAGCTTTATTGAACATTTGCTCTTTGCTCAAGCTTTGTAGGTGCCTTAGAAAGAGAGGACACAGTTTTGGCTCTCTAGAATTCTCAGCCTGGGGAGTGAGGTAGATCTTGTGTATAAGAACTCTAGAAAAGAACTCAAGGCGGGGTAAGCCAGTGAGAAGTAGTGCGTTGAAGTCTGGGTACCCTTTGCTAATTTGTACAAAGCTCCTAACTTTCATTGGGCTGAAGCGCCCTACACACAAAGGAATATAGCACCCTGCTCTTCAACTTTACTGCATGTGTGAACTAAAATAGCTTATTTCAGCCGGGAAGTTTTTCAAACACTTAATATACATTTCATAGTCTTTGTGGCCACTATTTAATATTCTAGGGAAGTAAAAGTGTGTAGTTGGAAAGTAGTACAAAGTGATGTAGTTGGAAGAGTGAACTGAGCTCTCAGCTCTGTCACTAATTTGCCCCATAGCAGTTCATTCATCGTGTGTGCAAACATCTGACTATCTTATGTGCAGAGACTGGCGCTGGCCTGGAGAAGACAGTGAACTAGACAGACAAGGACGTCGTCCAAAATAATGACCTTGACTGAGCAGGTCTGTCAACCCCCTTAGGGCTCTTTTGAGTTTCCTCATATGAAAAAGGAGGGCTGGATGAACCCTCAGTGTTATTTTAGCTCTAGAAGTCTGTGCTTTTGGATGGAGGTAGGCTCCTTTTTGGGAGAAGGGCTAATAATATGGGAATCACTTTTCTTTCAAAGTAACCAAGGAGATGATGGTAGTAGAAGAGCTCTCACGGAAGCTGTGGGATGGGGTGTTTCCTTCCTTCCTCCCTGCCTCCCTCCTTCCCTCCCTTCTTCTCCTCCTCCTCCTCCTCCTGCTCCTCCTCCTCCTCCTCCTCTTTCTCTTCCTCCCTCCTGTTCAGGTGCTAGGAGGATAAATACTTAAACACAGAAGTTAGAGCTTGCAACATCAAGGGTGGCAAACATTTGTTCTGGAGGGTTACCAAAACATCACAGATATTACCGTGGTGTGTGGACCTTCAGAGTTTGTTTGATAACTCTTATTTCTCAATATTTCTTAAATTTGTCTCATTGGGTTTTATTGGATATTACAAAAGCAACACTGACATCAGGTTCATGCAAGGTATACAGAAATTATGCAAGGTCTATACCACCAGCCTATGGCGGATAGGTGGCTATGACTGGAGGACCATCCGTTGCTTGATCTTGAGGTCATTTCTCTCTTGGTGACCTCCTCATACTTATGGGCTGCTGTCTACTGTCCTGGATGTTGCTTATATTTGGCCCTCTGTTTGTGTGTGGGTTGGGTTGGGGAATTTAATAAAAATAGTTTATATTTTATTATTTAATCCTATTAAGATCATTCAATCCACCAATAATGTCAAGAAATACTACAAAGAGAAAATATCAACAATATCTGAGTGAATATCTAGCAGCTAGTTAAGCTAAAAATTGTGTTCTCATATGAAATGACTTAATTTCACTAAAAATAACTTAAGAAGATAATTTTTCAATTGTTTTACCTTAACTGAAAAAGTGAATTTTGAATGTCTTTTAAATATTTGGTTACATTCTATTATGTAGAAATTGGTATAATTTGCATATGTAATTTGATACATTACATTTTTATATTAAAATTTCATGAAAAGTTACTCATCAAATAGTTAGAAATTAAATGTTAAGAGACTTAAAAATTTTAATTTAACTTAAAGTTTTTTGTTTAGTCATTCTGAACCCATTATTGAATAAAAAGAGTAAATTTATACTTAACTCATTTTATGGGTAAAGCACAGATATATATACCTCTGTGCTATTAAAATCTCATGGGAGAATGTGGTTAGGAAAAATGTCTAAAAAGGTTTCTTAGGGGGACAATAATGGAAAAAAGTTGAGAAACACTGGGTTAGGGATAGAAATGGCTTATGTGACAGATGTTTCCATGGCTTGTTTTTTGGCCCAAGGATTTTTAGATCTAATTACGATTTAGAAACTTTTTCCATTGGAATTTTAGATGAAGTTCAGATAAAATTTATTGCTACTATTTTCTTAGAATCAGATTTATTCTTTCCCTCCATCAGTGCTCATTGAGCACCTCCTTAGGTTTTAGATAGGAGGGCCCTGTTGTCTTTGGATCAGGGTAGGTCTTAGGTGGGAGGGCTATATACTTTATTGTCCATAGTAGGGCACTATGAGAGTAAATGCTTTCAGTAATTATGCAGGACAGTAGGTGCAAACAGTGATGGTTAGGGGTTGGCAAAGACTTGAAAGAAGAGATGGTATTTGAACTGGGTCTAGAGGGGTGATCAGGATTATGCTGGGTGGAGCAAGTGGGCTAAGGCTCAGGCCCGGGTGGAAGTGGAGGTGGGCAGGAACGAGCATAAGCTGGGCTCAGCTGGGTATTCAGCGCTGGGAAGGAGGGCGGGTGAGGGCCGGGGCTGCATAGCTGGCTTGCATCACATGCTGGAGTGTCTGGAGTGTCATGCTAAGGAGTTTTGACTACATCTCCTACAAAATAGGAGTCTAGAAGGTTTTTGTTTAACTAGGCAAGTATCATAGGTTATTTATTTTAGGAAGATAAATCTGGTGAAGTTGATGCAGCCAGATTGTGGAGGTGGCAGCAGGAAGGGCAAGGGACTGTTGCAACAGTTCCTGTGGGAGGAGGTGAGGACGGAAGTGGACCAGAGACTGTGGGATTGGAGAGGAGGCCAGAGTGGAGGGACTTTCTTGTGAGAATATGGAGGAGAAATTGGCCTGGGAGCCTGAGGATCAGTGGTATGGAGAGGGGGTAGAAGAGAGGAGCTGTTCAGTGATAATCTGGGTCTCTGGTGTGGCTGGGTGGTGGTGCTGTTACCTCAGAAGAGGCCTAGGGTTCAACCCCACCCCCTTTGGTGGGTGTAGAGTATGAGGAAGGACCTCATGCAGAATAAACTCATCCCTGTGGCTTATGAGGGAGATTGGCGATTTGTTTATGAGGGGATGCGATTGCAAAGGGTGTTTGTAATTGGTTGTGCAGTTGAGTAGGAGGAAAAAGTAGTATCAGTTTACCATCAACCTCAACTCTGCTCAGGTTAACAGACAATTTTCCTGAAATGTTCAATGCTGATTCTCTTGAAATCCCAACTATTCTTGGAATGCTGCTACTTTCTCAGTGAAACTTGCCCTCATTTTCTCCTTCCTTCTCCCCATACCCGGATACCTCCTTCCTTCCTTTTAAGTCCAGTAGTGAAGGTATGCTTCTCTCGGCAGGTATCAATTCTTCCTTGAGTTAGCTGGTTTGCCTTCTTATCTTAGTTCCTTGCCCTTGGGTGCTGTCACTAATTATCCACAGTGTGAATCTGATACTGTGAATTCTGTGAAGCTTATGGTTTCCATCTAGCCCTGTGTTGACAGCCCTCAGCCCTTGTGCCCTCGTGGCCATCTTGGGTGGGTCTCCTGAAGTCACTGTGTGCTCACTTCGCAGAGACTGAGTCTGGGGGCTCTCCCGGGTGCTTGTGAGATTTCCTGGGAGGAGTGTCCTTTGTTATTATATATGTTTATATATATATATACATACATATGTATATATATATTTGTTGGGACTGATTGTAACTAGTATGTGAGAAGAATTGTTGAGTGTAATTTAATGTGTTGGATTTTGCGCTTGGTGCTGGAGAGGCAAACACAGTTCCCATCCTAAATTTTGGTGTAGTTGACAGGTGGGTAGATAAATAGATGTACTACTCTATGCTCAAACCATGGAGGAAGGATGCCAGGGTGCTTTGGAGCACAGATTAGGGCACCTTACCTGAGGGATGGGTAGTCAGGCATGGTTTCCTATAAGAGCTCATTTCTTAGAAAGTCAGGGTCTTGCAGGATGAGCAGGGCTTAGCCATGTATGAGAGAGTTGGTCACCAGGGAGGTCTCTGTGTCTCAGGGTGAAGGGCGAGCAGGCCTAAGGCACGGAGCTGAGGGAGAGCTGCAGTGCTTTGGGTGGTAGGGAACAGTACTAGAAGGGTAGGGAAGGGCCACCCCAAGTCTTTCATGCCGAATTGTGGCTATCATGGTGTGTATTTAAGGTTGAGGTTGAGGAGAAGTGTGGAGAGACAGCACTGTAAGTAGGTGGCTCTCTCTGGCAGTGCAAGGAGGCTGATTGGAGAGAGACGAGATCAGAAGTGGGGAGGCAGGTGGTTTTCTGGTGTTTTGTTTTGTTCTGTTTGTCCGGGGACTGTCAACAGCGCACTGGAGGCCTGTATGTAAGGGTGGCTAAGTACTGGGATACCACATGGGTAAGGGATGGCTTTGACCCCTCTGGAGCAGACAGTGGGAATGTGGACACCAACAAACGACTCTAAGCTGGAGTGTAGGGGCGCGTATAAAGGGTGCTCCTCGGCCTGGTGCTTCTAGAAGAAGAAGAGAGCTTTCACAGGGGAGTCACTGAGACGTCCTGGTGAGGCCATGCCCCTGCCCAGGTCAGCCGACTTGGTTTCCAGAGTCTTGACTGCCCAGCTATGTGACTGAACCCTGGTTGGCCTTGGTTTCCTCAGAGGTAACTGACCCGCTTCTGTAAGATCTTCTCACCTCTGACATCTGTGATCGAGAAGGAGACATTTGATCTGGACTTGAGGGGTGCAATTGTAGCAGGCGGTGATGGAGCAGATCACAGCCTCATTCCTTCAGCGGAGGGAGCAGCTGAGGAAACAAGCTCAGGCTTGGAGAAAGCCTAATGGAGGCCGCTGTGCTGAAGCAGAGCGGGTGCGAGCGTCCTGTGGGGAGAGGTGCGCATGTGTTCCCGTAGGTTTCGATAGGCCTTGAACCCTCACCTAAGGAATTTGGTTTTAAAAAAGTTTTTGTTTTGTTTTCTTTTTGTATCCTCCCATGTTTGTGGAATGTTTTTCCTTCTCTCTCTCTCTCTCTCTCTCTCTCTCTCTTTTAATAAAGAAAGCAATGATGATGCTAGTTCTTGGTTTCACTTTCTTCTTTCCCAACTCCATCTCCAAAACAGTTTTAAACTGACGGCTGTAAACTGCAAAGCAGTGATGAAGGAGACAGACAAGTCAGACACGTTTGCGTAATTCCACAGGCTGATGTTTTATCACAGGGCTTCTTACCCTCATCTAAGTTCTGAGACGGAACCATCCTGACTCACGGGCCTGGTGTGGTCAGCAGGGCCAGGCAGGGTTTCTCTGAGGGGCTCCTCAGTCCTTTTCCCTCTGGCTCCTTCCTGAGACCACTTTGTCCTAGAGTTCTGGGGTCTGGTATTTTTTCTACTCTTGAGTCACAATCCTTGCACTCAGAACTAAAGGAAACAAACCTCAGATTCTCACTTTGTTTTTCAGGCCAGATGGGGTTTGATCTTTTTGAGAGGAGGCGGGCCAGGCAGATGACAGAGTGGGAGAGTCCTGAAGAGAGAATGAGGGAATGGGGCCTGACTCTAGAACCCTCTCCCAGAAGCACTCATGGGTCATCATCTATGCAAAATCATCGACCGAATATGTGTTGGCCAAGAACAACTACCCCCAGCACAACTTGGGTTCTGATCCTGGCTTCTTGTTTGCTGCATGACCTTTGTCTTATTATTTAACTTGTCTGATCCTCTTCATTTATAACGGGAATATACCTACCTCACACTTTTGGCGATGAGGATGACATAAAATTCTATTTTACAAGACACCTGGCACATAAAAGTACTCTTTAAACACCAGTTTTCTTTTTCCTTATGCTTAATCTTGAGGAATTGCTACCATAGTTCATTATTTATGGGTTTGCTAAAGAATCTGCTACAGATGTTTTAGTGTGTTCAGATATAGTTTTACTTTGTTTTGCAGTCTATTGAGAAGAAAATTCTGCATAAGAACGCATCCTAGAAACAGAAAGTGACTGGCCCAAGGTCACTCCCACGGAATCAGGTTTAGAAACCAAGTGCTGTCACACTACATTCAGTGCCCTTTCCATTAGGTCAGGGGACAGCAAACTTCACCAGAGGGCCAAATGTAGCCTGCCCACCTCCTGCCTGTTTTCGTAAATAAAGTTTTATTGGAACACAGGCATGCCCATTCATTTAGGTGTTCCTGTGGCTGCTTCTGCACTACAATGCAGAGTTGAGTATTGGGACACAGAACATATGGCCCACAGGGCTTAAATATTTATAGGTCCTTTATGGAAAAAGTTTGCTGACCCCTGAACTAGGTGATTTCTAGGACTGCATGTAAGTTGTTTATAATGTGTATAATGTGTTGCAAGCTTTATGCATTAAATTTGCTTATTTCTTTAATATGCATGTAGGCATCAAAAATTAGGAAGAACTATAAATCTACTTGACACATCCCATGAAGTGGTATCTTACAAGTTCTGGAGTCAGATGGATGTGGATTTGAAATCCCTGCTCTTCCCTGTGCAACCTTGGCTGAGTTATAATCTCTCTAAGCTTCCGTTTCTTCATCTGTAAATTGGAGATAATAGAACCTACTTCAGAGGGTTATTGTGAGGATTAAAGCCCTATAAGGTGTTTAGTGTGTGGGTCTCAGCACTAATAGTATTAAGGCTGCAGGATGTGGATGGTTGACACCGTTTTCCTAGCCCTATAAGGAAGGAACTGGCATTGCCTAGAGGTCGGCTTATCTAGGGTCCTGAAAAACTGAATTTGTGTAGGATAGATGGAGATACCTCTCAGGCTAATCCCAGGCCTCCAGCTGAGTCCGTTCTGAAAAAAAATGTATGGTTCTTACACATTTCTCTTCCTGAGGGGAATGGGGAAGCCACTTAGCACAAAAGAGAGCGGTGAATATGGGCTCAAAGGGCCATCTGTTTAAGCAGAACAGTGTTAGTGTTTGTCAGCAAGGGAAGTGGCAATGTCAGTAATATTTTGAAAATGGCTTTTACCCACCAACACATAAGTAGTATGTGTGGTAACCTCTGGTTTCATCAAACGTTTTGCTGTGCGGGTTAAAGAGGGGGGTGCGTCCCCCATGTTAACATTAGCGGATATCATATTGGTTCTTACAGGTTTTTCACCTAGCACCTAGATATTAGTTGGAGACTTGGACCTGTAAAAGGTATGTTTGTGTTCAGTTAATATAAGAGGTTAAAAGGTACAGGAGGTGACAGTGTGCCTTCCTGGCCTCTGGAGGGGGCTCTAGGTTTCTTGCTGTGCCCCAAAGCAATGTGCCATGCCAGACTGCTTTTTCTAAAGTTCAAATCCATTCTCACCTTGTGCTTAAAATCTGTTCACAGCTTCTCATTGCCTTTGACGTATGCAGACACCTTCTCATTGCATATAAGGCCTTGCTTAGGCTCTAGCTCGGTGGTTCTCATCCTGGTGTGCAGAGCCCACCTGGTGAAGGGGCTGGGTGGCTTATAAGATACATCTTCTTAGGTCTCACCACCAACTGTTCCTATTCAGCAGGTCTGGGGTGGCTCCCAGGAGTTTGCATTGCTAACAGGACCTTTAATTTCAACCTTGCTGAAGTGCTTGCACTTCCCCTTCCTCACCTCATCTCCCAAAAGGTCAGTCCTTTCTCACTTCCCGTCTTTTTTCATAACTCAGGCAGGCCAATTCTCTTCCCTCAGGTGCCGCTCCTCCAGCCTTTCCAGGTATTCCTTCCTCCCTTCCCTCCCTTCCAGGTGCTCAGTAACTATTTAACATTCCTGGCTGCCTGGAATGAGAAGTATTCCACTTTTAGCATATGTGCTATGACTCCCAGCAGGCATGGAATGTAGGCATCCATGTTTTCCAGAGGGAAAGGGTGGCCCTTTTCCCCATAGAGAGCAGCAAAGGAATACGCTTTAGTGCTTTCTAACAGTGTGGTATTTTCATCCTCTCCACCAGAATTGATAATGGAGAACTGACCTCCATTATCTATCAGCATTGTCCCAGTATACTTAAGGCTTTATTGAGGTGTAATGTACATGCTATAAATTCACTCCTTTTAGTGAATTTACAGAGTGGTGCAGCCATCACCACAATCGTTTTAAGATCATTTCCATCACCCCATAAAGATTCCTTGTGCCTGTTTGTTCTCACCTCAATATATTTTTCACACTTAAATTAATTGAAAAATTAACAATAAATCACCAGGATAAAATAGAATTTCCCAGGCAGAAATAAAAATGAGCTGCCACTGTACATGATGGGGATAAAGCAAAAGTGTTAGATATCAAAACGCAACACTGGAGAGCAGGGCACATTTGGGTCACTGCTCGATGTGGCTCTTCCCCTGTGACATCATTAGAAGAGAGGCTCGAGGGCTCTGTGAATTACGTCTGTCCAAATGAATCATTTGTCTCATTTGCAATACAGCAGAAGATGTGTAATGTGTATAGATGATGCTTTTCTCTGGTTTTCTAGTTTATTCCCCAAGGCATATGCTATTTATCTGACATGTTTAGCTTCCTGCTAGAAAGATGAACAAGCAATTGCATTTCTAAGCCATTAACAGTTGAATAAAAGGGACTGACACCATAGCTAATGTCTCAGGTAGGACAAAGAGTCTGATGAAATCAGCTGCTGTTTAGGCACCCCTGAATTTCAGTTGTGTTGTGTCTGTTCCTAGGAAGGCATGTGGGAGAGAGGAAAGAACACAGATAGGCTTGCAGGTTAGCACACATGGGTTGGATTTTGCCATGTATTTGCAGTGTGACCTTGGGCAAGTTAAATCTGTGAGCTTCAGTCTCTCATCAGTCAAATGGGGATTCTAGTGGCCACTTCCTAGAGTCACTATGCAAAACCTGCCCTTCACCCTGTGCCTGTCAGGCTATAAATGCTTAGTTACAGCCATTCATTTGAATAGCAGCTATATATAGATTTCGCTTTTTATCAGTGCAATCGGATGGTTAGAATTGTACAGAACAGGAAAGAATCATAGATTGTATCAAATACTGCAACTGCCTTGTTTCCTCCAAAATAAGACCTAGCCGGACCATCAGCTCTAATGCATCTTTTGGAGCAAAAATTAATATAAGACCCGGTATTATATTATATTTATTATATTATATTATAAAGACCTGGTCTTATAGTAAAATAAGCTGGGTCTTGTATTAATTTTTGCTCCAAAAGTCGCATTAGAGCAGATAATGGTCCAACTAGGTCTTATTTTCAGGGAAACATGCTAGTGATATTAAACATCTTGATGTTAAATATGCATTTGCTGGTATTAATTTTAAGAACTAGTTTTGGGAGGGAAGGTTTGTTTTTGTTTTTATTTTAAAACACAAACAGTGGTAGATGTCCTTTTGAAGAAATGGCTGGAGCCAGTAACCACGGGCAGCATGCTTGGAACCATAGTTTCCTCAGTCCTGCCATGGGGCTAAGTGAAATAACGCATGTAGGCTAGCTGGCATAGCGGGGAGCATTCACGAAATGAGGAGGATTATAATTTATTTATACATTTAATGCCTTTAGAAACCTGAAGTGTTTACATTTCTGACGATTGGCTTATTTAGTAATAATGACATGTGCCTATGCAGTATTCCTCCCACCTTTTCAAAATAGAAACATTGAGATTCATGGAATTCTTTTTCATCAGACATGAAGCAAACCTACTCTGATTTCATAGAGTAGAGATGACTTTCCTAAAGCGTGAGGCTCTACAAATCTAATTGTGTCGTTAATTATATTTGAAATGTAAAAAGTAAAGCTACTAGCTTAGAAAGAATCAACTTTTCTTGTTCAATACATACCTGCCTTTGTAGTTTATGGAGGAGGAGGCTATATTTGAATAAATAAAAGTCCCCCCTTTTGATGTACACAAGCCCTGTCCACGTCAGAACTTGGGGTTCACGTGCCTGTGGAAGCAGGTTTCCCTTAGCAATAGATTAGGCTCACCTGAGGGACATGTGACATGCTTAAATGAACTCATCTCTTTGTTCAAGACCGAGGTGCATTCCATTTCAGTTGTGGCAATTTGAAAACAATTGTCCTTTCCGTAATTATTTCAGGAGCAAACACAAGGTTGTGGAGGACAATTTAAAAGCGCTTTACTCAACCAAAAAAGCCCTCCTTGTGCCTCATCTTTGATTTTCCCTTTCTGTTTCCCTCAATTTACCCTTCTTTTGCTCCCCATCTCTGTCACCAGCTAGTTCTGTCTGGCTCCTTTCTGCACCGGCCCTTCCTGTCTGTCTCCACCACCACCTCCCCAGTCTACACCATTGCCTTTTCACGCCTGCGCCTCTGGGAGAGCGTCCTAACTGGACTCCCAGCACCTCTCTGCCTTCTGCAGTCCACTCCCCACTCCATAGCCCGTGGGCTCATGTACAGACATTCGTACATGTTATTCCCCTGCTTGAAACTATTGAGTGGCTTTCAGTAACATTTAGAGTAAAAACCACACTCCTTCCTGTGGTCTATGTGGTCTGGCTTTTTCTACCTCCTCCAGCTCACCTCTTTCCCTTCTCCCCCTCGTATCCTCTGCTGTAGTTACCTAGCTGCCGTAGCTTGAACATGCTCAGTTCTTTCCCACCATAGTATTTCCCCAGGCTGCCTGACTTCACCCGCCTTTCACGTGACCAGCTCCTTCTCAACTTTCCATCCTCACTTTAAAGATCAGATTCCAGGTGCGGCTTTCCTCGGGTTCCATCTTCAAAGCAGCCTCTCTTTTTTCTCTATTACGCATTCTGTTTATTTCCTCTTAGGTGTGATCACAATCTATATTATCTTGTTTGTTTGTTTTCTTCTCTGTCATCTGTCTCACCCTATCAGGTTTTAGAGCAGGAAGCCGAAAGAGCTGGAGATAGTTTAAGTCAGGTTCAAGATAGTTAAGTCATAGTTAACATAGTTTAAGAAGGGAATTAGGTGTTTATAGAATGCACGGAGGGGCTGAAGGAGCGGTTCCAGGCTGGGCCACCAGGTATGACCTTCACTCTCATCCAGAACTGACCCTCTAGGGGAGGTGCTCGAATTCTGTGGCTGATGATTCTAGAGCTAAGGGTTCACAATACTTTGCATTAGCTGTGATTCAGGGATCCGGGAGCTGGAATCCAGAAGCTTCTGCTGCCACTCTCTTATATATGCAGGAAACTGGAAAATGGATGCTGGAGTACTGCTGTTGAAATGACCCCAGTTTCTTCAGCCTGCTTGACAGCAGAAAAAGTCAGAAAGGGGCAAAAAAGTGTCCTCAGTCTTTTGGATCTTGCACAGGTCTGTCTTAATGGGTGTAACCTAATTCTCACCCAGAGTCAACTCACTTCCTGTACAGCCACAAATCTGTTAGGCTCACAGGAGCTTCCGTCTTTGTGAACTGTGCTGAAGTTCCTCAAATTTCTATTATGACTATGACTAAAACTCCATTGGAGTTGATTTGTTTTATTGCCTCTAGCTGTTTCTGTACCTAATTTTGGCGGTTCTTTATTCTCATTTTAATAAAGTCCATTTTGTAATGCACATTGGTGTGTCATGTATGTAAGTCCGTGGCTACATACCACATTTTCATTAGGGGAATCAGAAAAAGAATTGAGTCATTGCTAAAGTCTAGGTATGCCTTAACCTTATAAGATTTCTTAGCAAACAGAATTCGCATAACAAGCAGGTTCTAGGTATTAGAATTTGCTCAGAAGGGTAAATAGTGAGAAACTGAAAAGTTGCCTAGGCCAAATTTGTGACAACTTGAGTAGAAAAAGAATTAAGGACAGTAATGTATTATAGACCATTTCAAATAATAGGAATCCTTGAAATCCTTATCGCTGATAAAACTAGTTAGATAAATGAGGGAGACAGGAGGCTTTTCCTTTCAGTAGAATGCAAAGGCTGACTGGTAGAAGTGGAGCGAGTGCTGGAGGTGGCAAATCAGTTTTCAGCCATTATAGTACAGATTCAGTCAGGCAGCCATTATCAGAGGTGCTGAAACCAGGGACAAATTTGGGTGAGGGGCATGCTATGTACCTGGTCTTATCCTATCTTACCACAGATTCCTTATCACTCACCAGAGAAAACTAGTTAACTATTCAGTGGAGAAATCCTACAACATCTTGGCCAGGTGATCAAAGTTCCTGTCAGCAGTGGGAGCAGAGGAACGCCTGTGCCTCCAGACGTACGTGACCTGCCAGGGACACAGTGTCCTTTGTCTGCTAGTCTCACTGGAATCTAATCACGAGGAAACATTGGAGAAACTTTAAATAAGGAAAATTCTATTTTTAAAAAGAGAAGAAGAGGGCTGTGTTCCCCAAACATGTCAGTGTCATAAAAGACAAAGAAAGACTGGGAGAATGTTCCAGATGAAGGGAGGCAAAAAAGACGTGACAGCTAAATGCAATAGTTGACCTGAGACGGACGTAGCTTCTGTGCGGTAGGGGAAGAAATACTGGCGGGAAAATTGTTGACAAAATTGGAATAAGGACAGTAGTTTGAAGTAGTTAAATTTAGTGAAGAGGGTAATGTGCTGTGGTTATGTAAGATGATATCCTTATTTTTAGGAAATACACATTGAAATATTTAGAGATAAAGGGCCACAATACATGTAATTTACTCTCCAGTGCCTCGGAAAGAAAATAGGATCTATCTAGCTAGATAGATAGAGAAGGGAAAGGGAGGGGGGAGGTAGAGGAAAGAGCAGATTATAAAGCAAATGGACCAAAATGTTAGCAATAGGTGAATCTGCATAGATGGCACATAGGTGTTCTTTGTACTGTTCTTATTCTGGCAACTTCTCTGTAAGTTTGAAATTATTATTATTATTTTTACTTTACTACTACAGACTGAAAATGCTATTTACTTAACACTGGGCATGAAAGGATCTGTGTTATAAAACAAATTTAGTGGAAATGTCACCTTCCTTACTGATCTTGAGGTTTTTTTCTGGGTATGATGGATCTGCTTATCTTGAAGTAATAGTTTAAGTTTTTTTGTGTTGTTCAAATTGTTGATCTTTTTTTGACATTAAACAAATAATGCATAAAAAGCATTACTGTGGTAAAAGTTCTAAATCACTCAGAAGCCAAAACATTATCTTTTCCTTTACCATGTTCTCCCTTTTCTTCCTCAGAAGAAATTAGCATTAAGAGTTTTTATTAATATAAATGGGATTTTTATACCACACAACTTTCCCAAGACTAGGTTTTTCATTTAACATATCTTAGAGATATTTTCACGGTTGCTTTATTCTTTATATAATGACTGAAGGTAGTTGGGTAATGTAGTTGTACAATAATTTATTTAACCACTTCTCTATTGAAGATCGTTTGTGTAGTATCTAATTTTCCCCCCAATGCAGCAAGTACTATAATAGATGGACCCTTGTGCATAGGGTTGTAGAAATAGTATTGCTGTGTCTATATATATATATATATATATATATATATATATATATATACATATATATATATGCACATAATTTTTTAAAATAGATACTGCTAGACTGACTTTTAAATAGACTGTAGCAACAATATACGTTCATTTTCCAGCATCTCTGCCAACTGTGGATATTATCAATCCTGTAAATTTTTGCCAATGTCCTGGACAAAATAATGCCACTTTTAAAGTGTACATTTCCAAGTTTATTGGCTGTTGGATTTGTTCTTCAGTGCACTGTCTCTTTTATACCCTTTACCTGTTGTTCTTTTTGGTTGTTTGTCTCTTTCTTACGGAGTTGTTAAGAGTTCTTTATATATTACGGCTAATAATTTTTTGCTGGTTAAAGGTGCATTAGTGCGTTCTGGATCAACTCATTTGTTTAGTCATTCTTTCAAGTAGTCTTTTTGGTGCCATGTGTCGGCACTGTGCTTTGTGTTCCTGGACATGCTTCATGGGACCTGTGGCCTGGAGGGAAGACAGACACGAAGTACATGACTGCACACCTAATTCTGTAATTACAATGAGATATGCAGTGTGAAGAGAAGTTAGAGTAGCTCTATAGCTCGGACTCAGTTTCATGAAGTTCATTTTGTCAGATAGCTCAGTGTGTTGGATTTATACAATTTGTTTCTCCAAATTAGTTTTACACGGTTTAACGAGAATGAATATAAATCACAGATTCTGAAGTTGGACTCTGTTGGTTCAAATGCTCATTCTGCACTTAGATGTTTTGTGACCTTGGGCAAGTTACTTAACCTGTCTGTGTCCCAGTTTTATCTTTTGTAAACTGGAATAATACTAACCACTTCAGAGGGGTGTTACCAAGAGCAAATGAGTTAATATATGTAAAAGTATGTAAAACAGTACCTGACACAGAAGAGTGCCATATAGAAGTGTTAGCCATTATGATATCAGCAGCGTTCAAATTTTCAATGTTTCATGTGGAAATTTTTATAGTTATTTTCCCCCAAATTCTTTTAAAAACTAACTTTATTGAGGTTTAATTTACATGCAATATAACACACCCATGTTAAGTGTACAGATTGTTTCATAAATGTATACCCCCATTTAACTACCACTGTAATCAAAATACTGAACATTTTTATCAGCCCTCAAAGTTCCCTGATACCCCTCTGCTGTCATTTCAGATCCTTTTTAATGTATTTGTTTTACCATAATTTTAGTATTCATCTTTTCACATGCTTAGAGTTTTTAATTCATTTTTAAAATTTTGTTGTAAATGTGTAATTTCTGTTAAGTTTGAGATACTCATTATATGATCTATTCTACTAATCCCTTCTGGTACCCTCATTTTTCTGCTAGTTTTAAATAAGTTTCCTTATTTAATTTGCTTCTTGTTGGAAACAGAATATCAGCATTTCACTTATGCTGGGATTGATTCAGTTACTTTGTTTTACAGTATAAGGTTTATTCCTCTACATAATATGAATATGTAGGTAGGCATTTAGCTTCTTACCGAAAATTTCTTGCTGTTGAGGGGGAAATGTTGGTGGGAGTGGAGGAGAATTTAATCTTGACAGAAATGAATACATCAAAGTTGCAGCCTTTTCTCTCTAAGACTGCCCCAAAAGAACAGATAACAGCTCTCAGCATCTCTGCTTTGCTAGTATCTATAATTCTCATGGAGAGAGATACCATGGGAGGGAAGATACTGTCTGAGTGGTCCAACATTTGGACATGCAACTTCACCCTGCAGTAATAACAATGAAAGTAATAATTTAATGAGAGCTGACATCAAGTATTTACTATGGACCAGAAACCATGATAAACCCTACTACATAAATCTCATTTAATTCTTTCAACTCCACAAGTTTGATATTATTGTTATCTCCATTTTACAATGATGAATATGAATCTTAGAGAAGCCTCGAGGCCACACGCAGTAAGTGATGGGGCTGATGGCGGGACTCTACGCCCTTGTTATTTCCCCCTTGAATTTAAGGCTTAAAGGCCATTTAAAAAAAAAATTCCTATTATTTTATAGATTATTTACATCTGCTTCTCACTCCACCTTCAAAATATCCAGTTGGGTTAGGGGAAGGAAATTCAGTGTTTTACCTGCCTATCTGTGCAAAGGCAGGCAAACATTTTCTGTAAAGAGCCAGAAAGTAAATATTTTTGGCTTTGTAGACCATATGGGCTCAGGTGTAACTCCTCAGCTCTGCAGCTGTAACAGGAAAGCAGCCATAGGCAATATGTCATTGTTGAGTGGGACAGTGTTCCAGGAAAACTTTATTTACAAAAACAGGCAGCAGGCTGGATTTGGCCCACGGTTGCAGTTTGCTGATGCCTGTCATGTGATCTCTTGGGGGACACCAGGACGTGTCCCCTGAGGGACGCAGAACCAGCATTCGCAGTGCCCAGTGCTGCGCCCTGTCTCCTACCCAGCCTCCTCCGGGCGGCAGCACCTAATGCTCACCTGTGCTTTTAGGGAGTTCAAGTCCCATCAGTACGGATCATTAGTAATGTTTTGTACTGACGTGTAGTTCTGTATGCTTTTCACATGTGTCATGTAATCCGTGGACATCCCAGTGAGATGGGAAACTGAAGCACAGAGAAGGAAAATAGCATGCCCAAGTTCACGGAGCTAGTGAATGGTGAAACTGGGATTTGAACCCAGGCAGACTGATTCTGAGCTTGTGAGCTCAAGTCCTCTTACGTGATCTCTCCTGCATTGTGGGCGTTCTCAGTTAGAGGTCGCCTCTGTAGCCTTACTCTCTGGGAACTGCCTCTTCCGAGCACTCCTATTAAGAGACAAGATTCTCTTTTTAAGACATTTACTTTGGCGCAGAGCTACAAGTAAGTGAGGGAATGCTAACTCTGCCAATTTTCTGTTATAGCTGGAAAGTTTGAGGGTCGAACAAGATGATGCAAGAAGTTTTTTTTTGCTCATCCTTAGGCTGCACTGGAGACTTTCAGCTGTGGAACCTCTTTAATGATAACAAAAGAGATTACTTATTAGTTGTGTCAGCACTATGCTGGGACATTAAATACATTATCTCATTTAAACCTCACAACAATGCTGTAATTAAGTGGTATTATTCCCATTGCACAGATGGAAGCACAGGTTCATTTATGGGATGTTGGATAAGTAAATCTCTATTGAGTCTTAGTTTCCTTATTTGGATGTAACAATAGTCTCATCTCATAGAATCATTATGAAGATTAAATGAGTTAATGCATGTAAGGAGTTAGAGCAGTTTTTGACACTCAGTGGTATTACCTATGATTATTATTGTTATTATTATCAGACCACAATAGTAGTAGAAATAGTAGAGGTGAAATGCTCCGTTTTTATGATTGTTAATTAGAAATAAGCATCCAAGTATCTGACACAATGCCTTGGTGTTGACAAATGGAACTTACTAAAACTCTGTTCATTATAATTTTAAAGTACTTCTGCTAGTGATGGTTTCAAAGTTACAGTTTAAAACAGTCTCCTGGTTCTGCTTGTTTTGTATAAAATTATTTTCCTCCAAAAACAGTATACCCTCAATATTCCTCTGTTTCCCTCTGTAGGGTTTGCACTAAAGGACAGAAGTTCTTGACATATTAAGTGACTGCCAAGGTTCATTTTACAGGCATAAAAGTAGCTGAGGACTATGTACAGGGAAGTAAAATAATTCGCTCATTTATGTTAAACAAATTCAACAATACACAATTGTAAAAGTCTTATGTTTTGCCTGTGTACTCTTTATTGCACACCATCCATCACTGTACACATTTTATGTCTGTACATGCCCATTCCTCTATCAGGTTATATTCTACGCCATGTGTATACTCTGTTATAATGACAATTTTTTTTTAATTTATTGGGGTGACAATTGTTAATGAAATTACATAATTTCAGGTGTACGATTCTGTATTACATCATCTGTAAATCCCATTGTGTGTTCACCACCCAGAGTCAGTTCTCCTTCCATCACCATATATTTGATCCCCTTTACCCTCATCTCCCACCCCCCAACCCCCTTACCCTCTGGTAACCACTAAACTATTGTCTGTGTCTATGAGTTTTTGTTTCTCATTTGTTTGTCTTGTTCTTTTGTTGTTTTGGGTTTATATACCACATATCAGTGAAATCATAGGGTTCTCTGCTTTTTCTGTCTGACTTATTTCGCTTAGTATATAAGGACAATTTAAAGTATTTGTTCAATAGTAATTTTGACTATACGTGATTTTCCTTTTAAGTTCTGACCTTAGAACTTAACCCCTGCTTTGAGGTGCCACTCACTTGTAAATTTATAATGAAATGCAGGAGGGAAATTTTGTTCCCCTTCATAAAGTTAACCATTAACGTTTTTTTAACATGCTAACATACTACTATGTGTTAGTAGAAACTAAAGGAAAGCTGTGTAATGTAGTTGCTGGTTTTCCTGAGAGTGACATCTGGTGGTTCTTTTTTAATTCTCATGTGCTTTGCTCGAAGTTGTTGGAAATTCCAAAGAATCATTGTGTGAACTGCTTTGTTCAACACGCTAGTTAAACTATCGAGGATCAAGGGAGGATCACCGATACGGCTCAAACTCCAACAAGCTCGGCACTCCGTTTACCTGCAGTCCCTCTGAATGCCAGTCTTTCTGAGGGATTTTATTTTAGCATGTGTGATGGACAGATAGCTGCCTCATTGAGGAAGATTTGTGCTTAATTCAGAGAATGTAGGATTTTGAGTAAGGGATGGTCTCTATGCCGGCTCCTCTGTTTTACTCATGAGGAGGCTGGAGCCTGGAGCCAGTGAGTGTATTGGCCGTCACACTGTGTTGGCCAGGGTCACTGCCCCTCCATTGAGCTGAGGTCCTGGGCTCTGTGCCCCTAAATTACGTTTTCATGCTGGGTGATCCCCTGAATAAGAAGGGTTGGGCATTAAAGAATAGGAGGCAAAGGCATCTTGAGATAGGAGAAGTAAAGGTAGTTAACATTTTCAAGTCCCTATTTGCTATAATATCCCCAAATTTGGTCTCTCTTCTCTCTTGCAAAAGGAGGTGCAGAATGATCGGTGTGAAAAAGTTGTCAAGGAGATACAGTGAGGGATTCCAACTTCATGACACACTGATTTATCCCACATCTGAGAATTCAGTGTCCTCTGGAATTGTATTTATTGAGTCTGTTTTGAGTCGGAATTGTTATTTGCATTATCTCACTATTATCCTTACAATAATCTGGGGAGGGAGACTAGTTTGGAATCTCCACCCTACACATCAGGAAGTGCAGGATTGAAAGAGTGACACCTGCCCAGGGTCAGAGGTAGACCTGACAGGTCTAAATACAACTTCCGGCCTAAATGTGTGTTTTCCATTGTGCTGTGTTGGAAATGGACTGCATTACTACTGTAATGTTTGAGTGACTCATTGAGTAAAACGCAGCTCACCGACATGTATTAGTTGCTTAGTAAACATGTGCTCAATTTATTTATGTGCTCAAAGAAATCCTTCCCAGTGAAATGACTGTTCCTCTGTATCCCCAGTTTTCACTACCCTGTTTCCCCCAAAGTAAGACCGGGTCTTATACAGTATTTCCCCGAAAATAAGACCGAGTCTTATATTAATTTTTGCTCCGAAAGGCTCCTTAGGGTGTATTTTCAGGGGATGTCTTATTTTTTCATGTACAACAAGCTACGTTTATTCAAATACAGTCATGTCATCTTCTGGAACATTGTCATAACGTACTAAATGCGTCCGTCTGCCTGATGATCTTAACTGGGGCTTGTTTTCAGGTAGGTCTTATATTTGGGGAAGCATGATATCAGATCTGTGATTTTTGGTAAATATGAAGCTTTGAAAAAAATACAGAATTTATAGGGTAATCTGAGAGCATTACTCTGGATAAGAGCAACCAGAGAACTATATTAAAACTGCACTTGGAGAATACATCAAATTATTTTCAATCTCAACTGATGAATGTTTAAAATAAAAATTTCTAAGGCACAATTTTTTTCTTCTGACATCTGATTTTATGGTTTGTATTATTAAAATTTAAAAACTATTTTTGAATACCGTTTGAAAACCTCTGGTTTTTTTTACTAAGCGTATCCAAAATAAAAAATAAAAAATCAGATTTTACAACCTGGACAGGTTCAGAAGATGAACTGTCATGTTCTTGTTTTTCTCTCTGATATATTTGAGAATTATGTTCATAGCCTGATTTTTTTAAACCTCTGAAGGTCACATTTTGTTCCCTGCAAGGTCCACGTGGGGGGACGTGGAGTGGGAGTCGTTTCCAGTGTATGATCTCAATTGCTTCCCTTCCCTTTGATTAAGAGTTCCATGAGTCAGTGAAGGTTTCACAGAGAACAATGTTAGTCCATTGAGGGGAGGTCTGAGGGGAGTTTGCACCCTGCAGACCCAGTAATGGTGATGCTGAAGCTGAGTTTTACATTTGGCTTCAGGGAGACTGAAGGCATTTACACTCCCTCATACAATATGAAATTAAAAAGAAATGTAGCATTAGTCATAGGTGGAGTCCCCAGTTGGGGAGTTTAAATGCTCTGGGAGGCCATGGGCCAGTGTTTGAGCTTGACAAATACATTGCAGAGAAGTGGATGGCAAATGTGAGCAGAATGAAACATTTTTCTGGACAGATGAGCTCAGGGTGAATGTATTTTTTTTTTTAAAAAAAACAGTTCTTTGTACTAACAGTTGTCACCCCAATAAACTTTAATTAAAAAGAAAAACAACCCCCCCAAGAAAACCAACACAAAACAGTTCTTTGCCCAATCTTCAAAAAGTCACTTCATGGACACATAAGAAAGGTGTATTTTAAATTAATTAATCCTGATTTAGAAAAATCAACCCTTTATGGAAGTTATAGTGGGGAATGCTTAAGTTCACGTCCCTTAAGTTCACGTTTTTCATGATTCCTTTAACTAGCAGTGTGCCCTCTCTTCTATGTATGGAAAGATTTACAGCCTACAGTTGAAGAACGCTCCTAGTGTGTCACTATGGTAATGAGGGTGTGTAACAGCTGATGGCAGTTTGTTTCCCATTTTGATTCACCAGGAGTGAAGGGCGTGCGGAGGAGTGTTTGCAGTCCCTTCGGCCTCAATATCCGTGGCTCTTCATCCCTGCCCTAGCCCCGTTGGGGGCTGGGGCGTTCTCTTCCCTGGGAATGGTCCGGATGGGCCCCAGAGCCAGGTGTAGAATCTGTGACCTGTCATGAGTCCTCAGAAGCTCTAGAGTTCTTTGAGCCCACGGAACCAAACACACAGCTTCTTTGGTTATGAGAGTGGAATGTTGGGTGAAAACTCCAGTGAGGATGGTCTGTGCTATGGGGTGAGGAGTGGCTCTCACTGAGGAGGAAGGAAGGTGTCCGCAGCCCCATCGGACTTTGTCATCCCTTCCTAAAGGATAACAGTGAAATGAGAACATGGTCGTGTCAGCTCACAGACCCGTGAGGTCTTCCATATGAGAGAGGGAGAAATAGACGAAGAAGCCGAGGGGGAGGAGGAGGAGGTAAGGGGAGAGAGCAAGAGGCCACAGAGAAGTCATTTGACTTCTGGATTTGTGGGACCTAGTTTTAATTTTTACGTTCCTTCCTACTTTCTCTTCCTCTTGGAGTGATATTTACCACATATTCCTCTTCATACGACAGAGTGAATTAAAGTTTGTGTGGGAGACCTGAAAAGTTTATAAATAAATCTATTTGGTCTTTTTGGAAATTAAAGCATACTATCTAAATTATTACTGTTAATAGCATATTTGTCATCTCCCCTTTAGGGATAGAAATAGTGTAAACTTTTTATCCTTAATATCTTCATTATTTAAGATTCTTAAATTAATTAAACGTTTATTAGGAACCTGCTGTTATTTAAATGCACTTACATCCATTTTTATACTCAGAATATGACCAAGGTAACAAATTAACATGAAAATTGTGTAGAAAAGTCTTCATAGTTGAAACAGCACGCCCTTTCCTCACTTCTGTGTCCATTTCTGTGACCAGGGTCCTCCCTGCATTGGGGGTGGGACAGGCTCCCCACCCAGCAGGGAGCGGGCCCTGGAGTGTTAGCCTTGCTTCAGGAGGGTCCTCCAAGGAATCTTTCGTCTGACAGGGTTAGACCCATTTGCTAAATTGCAAAGTGAAATTGCTCAAGGTAAGGAGCCTCCATCTCAAGACAAGGGTACTCAGCCAGCCGGGCAGCTGCCAGTGATTTGCTGAGAGACTACGACGAAGTGCAAAGTACCGTGCTGGGTTATAAAGTGGATTCAAAAGGAGGACGATAGCCCTTGACTTGAGCCAGAGAGTCAAGATAGGCTCTTGAAGAAGTCGGGTGTCACTGTGAGGCACTGTGGTCATGAGCCAGGTGTGGCCCAGTTAAACTAGGTTATACCAATATAAACACTTGTTGTACTGTGCCCAAGGGGAGCAGCTCCTCAAGGCTGCTTGGCCCCAGCATGGGAACGGGGGCGGCAAAGGCAGCTGCCTTCAAGGAAGGAACTGAACACTGAGATTTTCCTATGAGCACATCCTATTTTTCAGCAGCATGAGCTTTCCTGTCTTGTTTTCCTTAAACGGAAGGACTCTGGATGCTTCTCTGACTGTATGTTTCAACTGCATGTGAGTCCCCATGGTATGCCATACCCGGTACTGGGAGATTCAGGGGGAACCAGCTTCTGGTAGTCGCTGGGGCCATGAAAACCAACACTGGAGAAGCACTGGGAAGTTGGTGAGTATGGAAAAGCAAGGAGCCAGAGGCAGATAATTCTAGTTACGCTATGTGATGAATATTCGTGGGCATACTTGGTGCTTGGTGGAGTGCTGTGAGCTAGCAGTCTGCTGCAGATCTGGTACCAAACCAGGGGTCCTGATGGGAACCCACAGAGGAAAAGAGCTTCCTGAGGCAGCAGTAGGAAAGGATGGAATTTGAGAGACAGAGGAAAAGGAAGCCATTGGTCCCTGGGTATATGGTATGGGGGGGTATGAACAGACAGTCACTTTGACTTCTGGCATTTAATCCCCCAGGTGTACACTTGTCAGTTTTCCCAGGGAGCCAGGAAACTGTTTGCAGGTACCCAGAGAGAGAGTGTGTTGTCACGGTTAATGTCAAAGTATAATTTTCAAAAATTAGAAATACGGCTGCCATAAAGACATAAAATGCACACGTCAAAATTTTATTTAGCCCATCAAGGCAGAAACCAAAGAGATGGCAAACTGATTCAGAGGGTATTTATGGAACTTGGATATTTATAGTCTTAAAAACAAAAAGAATGTTAGAGTAGGATTGCTAGGCTGTACATCATTGGGTGATGTCCTGTAGGGCGATATAACGATGACATTTGCGGTTTCTCCACCACTCAGAAATTTTTTTAACATGTAACTTCACAGTGTCTGGGTTCTAACCAGATAGTAAATAGCAAAGTTCAAACACACGTACATTCTTGAGAAGAAATAATCCTTGAGAGGGTGTGTTCAACAATGCTGAAGTATGGCGTGAGAGGGTATGCTGCCACCTCTGCCCCATCCCCTTTCCGCTCCTGCCCAAGTGCCTCAGTTCCAAGTTTTAGATAGTTTCATTAACATTTAAGAAATGCTTGGGAGTTAAGGAAATCTGAGATTGAATCCTAGTTTCTTCGCTTACCAGTTGTGTAATACTGGGCAGGTAATTACCTGCAACTGGATTTACTTGCTATAAATTGGGAGGAGCAAATGAGAAAGCTTTTGTAAAGTGCGTGGCACATTAGTTCTGCTGTTTACCTTTCCTCTTTTTAAAATGAAAAAAACAAAATTCCCCTTTTGTCTGGCCTTCTTAAACAGTTCCCTCCCTCCATCCCTCCATCTTTTCCTTTCTCCCTCTGTTCCTCCCTTCCTTCCTTCACCTTTAGTTTATTAGAATAATGTCCTAGAACTCTGATGGATTTCTGAATTAGTAATGGAGGTATTCTATTTAATTTTCATCTAAATGGAAAAAATAGATCCTAATGTTTTCTTAATTAAAAAATCTTTCCCCAGCTTTATTGAGATACAATTAACATACAACATTGTGTAAGTTTAAGGTGTACAACGTAGTGATTTGGGATATGTGTTATTGCAAAGTGATGACCATGATAGGATCAGTTAGCACATCTCCAGCCTCACGTATTTACAGGTTTTTTTCTTTTTCTTGTGTGGTGAGAACTTGTAAGATCTGTCCTCTTAACAACTTTCAAATATACAGTGCAGTATTGTTAACTGGTCACCATGTTGTGTAGTGGGCTTTACTTAGAGAACCTTTTGTGTATGAAAAACCGGAGAGCTGTTATTTAAGTGAAGCTGATATCTTACTTGATAGCCTTTGTTTTTCTTTTTCTGAGGGTGGTGATGGGGGGGGGGGCGGCAGTATTTCTTGTTTAAGTGTAAATATTAGCCTGATCTCCTTTTAAATGGAGAGCTGTCTTCCCAAGTTGTCCTTTTTGGGGAGGTGTTTCTAGTTTTAGTGTAAATATTAGCCTAGTCTCCTTTTGTTTCATTTTTATTTATTTTATTTTTTAATCTAGTTGTGGAGGAGGCGCAGTTGTGCTCCAAGTCAAGTCGTTGTTTTCAATCTAGTTGTGGAAGGCACAGCTCACTGGCCCATGTGGGAATCGAACCGGTGACTGTGGTGTTATGTGCACCTCACTCTAACCACGGTGCCAACTGGCCGCCCCTGGTCTCTTTTAATGGAGAGCTGTCTTCCCAAGTTGTCCTGTTTGAAGCACACTCAGTATGTATTTCAGGGTCTGCTGTGTGTCCTGCTCTGGGTTGAGGTTTGCAAGAGGGAGGACGGACACACAGAAGTCTTCCAGGACTCTGCTGTCCATCTTTCCCCTTGCTCTGCAAAGGGCACCCAGGCAGTGTTAACAGTGATGCCAGAGGGACTGTGAGCTGGTGTCTGGTACCGGCAATGGGTAATCACCGCCGGACTTGGGTTCCGGGAGAGCAGATTCTCTCCTCTTCTCCACAGTGCCTTGCACGATAACCTGCATGCTGGCATGTGGGGCATTGAGCTGTGATTCAACATGACAAAAGCTGTGATACCAGAAGTCTCTTCAGACTTTTGATTTGGAGAAAGGAGTCTTTTTCTAAATAGAAATTTGTATAGAAGCTGGAGAAGCATCTTTTTACTTTTGGCTTGGGGTCTTGTGCTCCAGGACCAGCTCATTTCTCGTCCAGGGGCTAGTTCGTAAACTTCCGATGTTGCTCTGGGAGAGTGAGGATGAGAATGAATTGCCCTCGACTCTACCTCCCTCCCTTGCAGAGTATGGTATTAATGTAGATTAATTCCTATTGGTCAGGAAACCCCGATTCTAAACTCAGTTGTGCCACGACTCATAATGTTGTTTCTTCTTTTTAGTATATATATATATTTTTTCCTTTCCTGCCTAAATGCAGAGTCCAGTATATTTTAAACATTGTTCAATATTAACGGTCACCCAAGGGAAACGTTCTGTACCCCTATTTCTTCCTTTCTGTATGACAGCTTTCAATAAGGTGATATGATTAGTGTTTTGACAGCCCATGCTCCATTCATTCATTCATTCATTCATTCATTCATTCTGCAACATGTATTTATTGAGCAACAACTTGTTGCCAAGCCCTGGTGACTTTTCTGTAAACATGATGAATAAGAACCAGCCCTGATGGAGACAGATTGTAGCCAAGCAAACAAAAAAGATGATTAGAGATTATGATAAGATTATGAATTAAATAAATCAGATGATGAAAAACTGTAAGTAAAGTGCTATTCTTAGTAATTTTAATTAGGGTTATCAGAGACCGTCTCCTTGAGGAGGTGGCTTTCTGAGCTGAAAACAGAAAGCTGAGAATGAGTCAGCCGCATGAGTGAAGAGCATTCTACCTAAGAGAACAATGCAGAGAGATGTGGGATGAGTGTGGGGGAGGCAGGGGGTGGAGAGGTGGGCAGGGCTGTTTAAAGCTTCGTAGATCCTGATACGGAGTTTGGGTTTATTCTCAGTTCAATGGAAAGCTCTTAGAGAGGTCTAGAGTGCTGGAATGGTATGAGCTTATTAAAAGAAGAGAGAGCAAAGAATAACTGTGGCTGTTGTGTGGGACATGGGAGTAGGGAGACCAGTGCAGTCCTTGTGTTTGGGCCACACTGATGAGGGTCGGGATGTGAGAGAAGGAGGCTTTGGCGATTTGACTGGTGGTGGTGGGTCTCAAATACCTGGATGTCGCTTGGATTTGATTTTTGCACCTATGAGGGAGCTTTGTGTGTGTATGAGTTTGTGAGTGAGTATGTGTGTGTTTGTGAGTTTATGTGTGAGATTGTGTCAGGGTGTATGAGTGTGTGCACACATGTGGATTTGTGAGTGGATATGATTGCGTGTGTGTGTGTGTGTGTATGGGTTTTTCTCCTGTTGTAGTTTTTGAGCAGGCCATTGGCATGAAGGGAAGGGCTATCCTATGTGGTGCAGATTTACAGATGAAACCAGGGGAAAGGCTGGTGGCAGGAAGACTAGCTAGGAGGGTAGTGAAGTTAGATATGAAAGAAAGGCCCGGAGGATGCTAATTTGGCTAGCCATGGAGAAAGAGGAGACTAAATTGGGTAAATCCTGTTATTTGTTTTATTCTATGTCTGAGATGAATGAGACTGAAGACTGAAAGATAACTCCATTAAAGAAGTCACACTCTTTCAAATTACCCCAGTTTGATTGCTAGCCAAGTCTTAATTATTTAAAAAAATTGAACCTCACTTAAATTCATATACTTGATTTCTCTGAAAGACGTTTCATTAGTGAGAGGTGATTGATTCCACTGCATCCCACCAAAACTGTCCCTGCCCCTGCGTACACCCTCATGCTCACTTTCTCCTTAGAGTTCTTGATTCTTGAGAAACTCACTGTATTTTTTGTCCCCTCCAGGACATCTTTGAAGATGCCTTGGAAACCATCTCTATGTAAGTAGTAACATAATAAAAAGTATGTATAAAGAAAAATTGATAATTCTCTTACATAAAATGTACATATTTCATTTTTGTGTTTTTGAGAGTGGTGACTACTGTCAGAACGAAGTCACTTTTCTGTAATTCAGGAGTTAGGATGGTGTATGGTATGTTTCAGAAAATATTAAAGTTGCTATCAGATGTATTTTTGAGTATTATTTCTTAAAACATTAATTAAACTAAAGTAAAACAAAACATGTTTTCCAACAGATTAAATTTTATTTGTTTATAGCTAACTCTTTTACAGGTTCCCCCTGCTGTTTGAAAATAGAGCCTTCCTACTAAACCTTTCGTGAGCCAAAGTGGCATAAAGCGAAGAAGCAGTTACCATTAATTTCCATGGAAAAATTTTTGAGCATTCCCAGACCCCAAGAATAACCTACCAAATCATACCAAATGACACATAAATATACTAAAGACTAACATAACACTAACATATAGTAAAAGCAGGAAGGCACAAACTGAATTGAGATAAAGCACCAGTGCTCACACATACAGTTCACAGTGTGGCGGCTTGATGCTGAGATGCTGAGTGTGGTTCCAGGGAAGGAGCTCGGTGGGGCCCCTCTCGCTGCTCAGAGCACCCGCTGCCTCTGTAAGAGCTTGCTGCAAAACACATGCTGAACACTATTTTCCCTTTTTTTAAAAAGTGAAAAACAGCCTCTGATTTCTTTCCATTGGTGACAACAGGTACTGATACAGGTCTTTTGTACGAGTGGAGTGGAGTAAGGTGAACTTGAGAAAAGTGGGGACACCTGTCCATCTTGTTCATTTACATGGTTAACCTCATACTGTAGAGTTCTGCTTTTGGTTTGCACTTAGTTTTATTATCAGCATTTTATAGAAGCCTACGTAGTTTTTGTAATGATTTTAAATGACATCATATCAGATCAGATGGAGCACCACAATTATTTACTCGTTTCTCTATTGTTAGATCTTTATGTGTTTAACTGGTTTAAAAACTTGAAACTTAAGTAATGGATATGTTCATGTGTATAACTTTGTCATATTTTTGAATTATCTCCAAAGGTTAACTTCACAGGTGTAGGACTACTGGATTAAAAGGGATGAATATTTCGTTTTTTCAAATGACCTTTCTGTATTAATCACCTTGGGTTACCAGAAAAAAAAAAAATCACAGACTGACAGACTGTGTGGCTTAAACAACAGAAATTTATTTTCTCACAGATCTGGAGGCTGGAAGTGTGAGATCAGGGTGCCAGCGTGGTGAGGTTCTGGTGAGACCACTCTTCCTGGCTTGCAGACGGCTGCCTTTGAGAGAGAGGGAGAGAGAAAAGGAAAGAGAGAGAGAGACAGAGAGGAAACGAGAGGAAGAGAATGAGAGAGAGAGAGAACACCCTCTCTCTCTGGCATCTCCTAAAGGCACTAATCCCATCAAGGGGCCCATTCTCAGGACCGAATCTAAACCTATTATTCCCCAAGGCCTCATCTCCAAATACCATCACAGTGGGTGGCTGGGGTTTAGAGCTTCAACATGTGAATTTTGGGGGAACACAATTCAGTCCATAGCACTTTCAAAAGAGTTTTTTAAATCAGTTTACATGAACACCAATACAATGTAAGTAAAATGGTTTAAAATGTAGCATCATCACTGGGTATTATTGGAAACAGTTTTGCTGCTTAAACAATGCCTAATTGCTCTAGTTTTTAAAAATTTTCTTCATTATCATTGTTTCGTACATTGCATTTCCTTTTGTATGAATTCTAGTCTTCTCTGTTTAACTTTTGTCTCAATGTTTTTCTTACATACTTATGAACTTTAAAATATATATATACTTTTTTATATTTGTTAAAGATATTTTCTCCTAATTGTTATTTTTCTATGTTAGAGTTACAAATTTTTATATTGTCCAAAGGTTTTAATGTTTATGTTGTTGAATGTTTATTTCTGTGATTAAACAAACTTAATTGTGATTAATATTAAAAAATCATTTTTATTTTGAACAGTTTTAGATTTATTGTGAAAATAGTACAGAGAGAATCTGTATACCCTACACTGGTTTTCCTTGTTGTTAACTTCTTACATTAGCATGGTACATTTGTCACAGTAATCCAATGTGGATGCATTATTATTATTAACTTAACTACATACTTTATTCAGATTTTTTTTGTTTTTACCTAGTGTCCTTTTTCTGTCCCAGGACCTCCTTCAGGATACCACATTGCGTTTACTCATTATGTTTCCTTAGGCTTCTCTTGGTTGTGACCATTTGTTAGACTTCCCTTGTTTTTTATGACTTTGACAGTTACGAGAAATACTGGTCAGTTATTTTGTGGAATGTCTCTCAGCTGGGATTTGTCTGGTGTTTTTCTCATGATTATAGACTCAGGTCATGTGTTTTGGGGAGGAAGACCACAGATGGGAAGTGATATTTTCATCAAAGGTACATGTTGTCAACATGGTTTACTATGATGTGAAACTTGATCATATGGCTTGAGATTGTGTTTGTTAGGTTTCTCCATTGTAAAGTTACTCTTTTTTCCTCCCTTCCATGCTTGTCCTGCACTCTTTGGAAGATAATCTTTTTATGTGACATATATATATATATATATATATATATATATATATATATATATATATATATATATATATATACATATATATATATATTTTAAATCACTTTTAAGGTGTGTGTGTGTTATCTGCCATCCAGAAATCTTACAATTTTTCAGCTCTGCTGCTGCTCCACTTTAAGTGGCAGGACCTGAGCTTGGGCTGTAATGGGAGCCTGCAGTCTAGGAGGTGGCAGGGAATCAGGCTGTAGGGCTGGTAATTGGAGTTAAGCAGTGGAGGCACTGCTGTTTCCAGCAGGAAGCTAGGATACCAGGTGCATACCATAAAGGAGTTCAGATCGAAGGGAAGAAAACAGGTCAGCCTGATGTAATGGATGTGACCAGTGGACAGCACACATTATCACTTGTGTTTCTCTGCATTAGACTGGCAGTGACATTACCTTTGGGTCTATAAGGCACTGTCAGCTATATATTTTTTGTATTTTTTTTTTTTTTTGTATTTTTTTTTTTTTGAGAGCCCACTGGCCCATGTTGGAATCGCACCGGCAGCCTTCGGAGTTAGGAGCATGGAGCTCTAACCACCTGAGCCACCGGGCCGGCCCAGCTATATATTTTTTAAACATCTGTTAGTTTTTTAAAAAAACATTAAATCCTAGGGAAATAAACAAAACTCTGAACTTGACATTCAGCTTCCGGTTTCACATGTAAGTTAAGGAGCTTAGAAGTTGCCACTCTGTCCTAACAACAAGTAAAAAGTTGAGCAGACTGAAAAATCCACAACTCATTTTGAATCCATAGGAAGAGAGAAGACAGGGCAAATTGCTGCCCCCAGGATTGGAGAGACAGACCAGTGACTACAGGGAGTCATTGCTTGTCAGATCAGAGACGCAGGTAGAAACCACTGTGTGAACTAGTTCCAGGGTAGGTAGGAAACCTAACCTGTGACTGATGAATTGCCGAAGGCTCAGTATGGACAACTCCGAGAGTTAAAAACTCGAGGGGGACCTTGTGATGGGGGGGAGGGCACCAAAAATATGGTGAAATTTACCTCCAGAAGCTTGATCAGATTCTTGTATTAAATAGAGGAAGAAAGTCTCCATAGGCTTCCGGAGGGGGGAGGGGAAAAGGAACCATTTTGAAATCTGTCAGAGTACCGATTCATGTTGTTCTTACTAACCAGAACCTAACTTGCTGGGGTATTATCAGAGCCTAATCGACGTGGGTACGGGAAATACCTGATTCCAGCCCACGGTAGTTATTGTGTCCCACCTATGGGGGGAGAAACCAAAAAGTGAGAAGTATTTGTGAAGTTCACTGTCCAGAGGCATAGGCTCACTAAAAGACCTACCCATAGGACTAGAGAACACTTCCTCTCCCCCCACACCCTACCAACACATTACTACAGGCCTGTTTACAACACTTCCTTTTATTCTGTACACCATGTCCAGCTATCAAGTAAAAATTATAAGGTCTACCAAAAGGCAAAAAACACAATTTGAAGAGACAGTAAGCATCAGAACCAGCTATAGCAAGGATGATAGAATTGTTGATGGAAGAATTTAAAACAACTATGAGTAATATGGCCAGGGCTCTAATTGATAAAATAGACCATATGAAAGAACAGAGGATAGTGGGAACAGAGAGGTGTAAATCATATGAAAGAAACAAAAAGAAATGCTAGACATAAAAAATACTGTAACAGACATGAAGAATGCCTTGATGGTCTTATAATAGACTGGACGTGGCTGAGAAAAGAATCTCTAAGTTAGAGGCTATATCGATGGAATCCTCAAAAACCAAAAAGCAAAGAGAACAATCACTGAAAAACAACAACAATAAACAAACAAAAAAATCCGAAGCAACTAATCAAGGACAGTGGGACGACTGCAAAAGGTGTAATACATGTTTAATGGGAACACCATAAGGAGACGAAAGAGAGAAAGGAACAGATGAAATATTTGAAACAATAGTGACTGAGAATTTTCCCAGTTAATGTCAGATAACAAATCACAGGTCCAGGAAGTTCAGAGAACATCAAGAAGCATAAATGCTAAAATAACGACACCTAGACATACCATCTTTAAACTATAGAAAATCAAAGATAAAAAATCCTGAAAGAAGCTGGAGGAAAAGAAACACCTTGCCTATACAGGAGGAAGGATAAGAACTACATCCAACTCAGAAAACGTGCAAGCAAAAGGGAGTGAAATATTTAAAGTGTTGAGAGAAAAGAACCCCACCAACCTATAATTCTGTACTCTGTGGAATTGTCCTTCAAGGTGAAGAAGGAAAAACTTTCTCAGATAGACAAAAATTGAGGGACTTTGTTGCCAGTAGACCTGCCTTGCAAGAAATATTAAAAGAAGTTCTTTGGAGAGGAGGAAAATAATGTAGGTCAGAAACTCAAATCTACATAAAGAAAGGAAGAGCATCAAAGAAGGAATATGTGAAAGTAAAAACTTTTGTTATTAATTGATCTAACAAATAATAGTTTGTTAAAAATAATAATACCAACAATGTATTTGATTATGTATGCATCTCGTATACATGTTTACATATGCTTATATATAAGTGAAATGAATGACAACAATGATACAAGGTACAGGAAGGAGGAATTAGATTTTTTATAATGTAATCACATTACCTGTGATGTGGGATAGTGTATTTGAAAGTGGCCTTGGATTAATTGTAAATGTGTATTGCAAACAGTAGGGCAATCACTAACAAATGTAAAGAAACAAGTATAACTGATATACTAAAAAGAGAAAATGGAATCATATAAAATGCTCTGTTAAAATCACAAAAGGCTGTAAAAGAGTGCAAAACAAAAATAGAAACCAAGAACAGGGGCAACAAATAGGAAACAGTAATAAGTATGGTAGATATTTATCTAACTATATCAATAATCACTTTGAATGTCAAAGGTCCAAATGCACCAATTAAAAGACAGAGAGTGTCAGAGTGGAGCAAAACATGATCCAACTGTATGTTGTCACCAAGGAACCCACTTTAAATATAAATATACATACAGTTTAAAAGTAAATGGATGGAGGAAAATATACCATGCTAATACTAATCAAAAGAAAGCAGGAGTAACTATATTAATTTCCGATAGTGAAATGTGTAATACACGTGTAATGGGAACACCATAAGGAGACGCAAGAGAGAAAGGAACAGAAGAAATATTTGAAGTAAGGATAGTTATCAAGGATAAAGAAGGGCCTTACATAAGGATAGCAGGATCAATTCTCTTAGAAGATATAACAGTTTTTGATGTGTATGCATCTAAGAGCAGAGTGTTTAAAGTATGTGAGGCAAAAAATGAGAGACCTGCAAGGAGAAATCGATGAATCTGTCATGATAGCCAGCGACTTCAGCACACTTCTCAGAAATGGACAGATTCAGCAAGTAGAAGATCAAGAAGGGCATAGTTGAACTGAAAAAAGCTTTCAACTTAACCCAACTGAAGTTAATTTAGATCCTTCTCTCATAGAAACCCTAAAATTGCTAGCCCACTATTCCAACAGCATTTGCTAAGTCTGCGAAGGAAAGAAAATTTATGTATGATTGTTTTTATCAAATAATTTCATTAAGGTAATAACGCTCTGTTTTGGGGTTTCTGTTTTTTTGCTTTGATCTATGGGTCTGTACTTGCAAACTACTCTTTGTTCAACCACTCGTAGTTTAGATGCTTTAATATTAGTATGTCTGGTTCTCAGAAGAACGGCATTCAGAATAACCCCTGGAGGTGAAGTAGGTGATTTTGATTTGTGACTGTCGGAAACCCTTCATGAACTTTTAAAATGCAGAATTCTGGAGGCCTTTGTGTCTTGGCTTCTTTTATTGTACTGTCAAACAAGTTACAGTTTTTCTCATCCTGAAAACAATAGTTTTAACGCTACCTCACTTTCTACTTATCTAACATTTTCTTTTCCATTCATTGCCTCTTTCAGCCTCTTGGGCTATATTTATCTGCTGGGACCAGCATTTTCTTTTGTCGTCAAATTCTCACTTCCTGTCCTGCTCAGTTTAGCAAATCCAAAGGTTTACCCATGTTAGAATTTATTTTGCTCCTTTGGGTTTCTGATGTGCCTTATTTCTTGTGTTCCTTAAGACGGTCTCATCAACACAACAGTTTTGTGTTTTTCAGTGTTGCCAAAATGCCCCTGGTACATGCTCCCCCTACCTTGGGTCCATTAATAGTACCACTTTACCTAACAGAGAACCTCATCTTTTACAAACAGAGCCCAAAGCGAGAAAGGTAGCCAAAGTACATGTGAGAATCCATGGTTTAAAAATGTTGCCCTTTACTTGTAGTAGCCTCTATCCAGAGTCTTGTTTATGATTAATTCTCACCTGATTCTAAAAAAATTTGCTTTGTGGCATAATTTTGCCAGAGTTCTGGCAGGTATGGTGAGGGATTGGTTTTAGAAGCCAGTTTGTTGATAGTGGTGAAAAATGGAAGTGGAAAAAGAAAGAAAATGTGACATAGAGTCATGGAACTCAAAAGCACAGCAGCGTGGTTTTACATTGCTTAGTTGCACACAACTAGATGTACCTTCCCAGAGGGACAGGTCCTTGGACTTGACAGGTGGACTGGAATGACAGTGGCTGCCACCATTTACTGGCTGGGAGGCCTGGGACCAGTTTCTCTGAGTCTCATTGTCTTCATCCTCTCATGGATTTATTGGGGAGATAAAATTAAATTTAAATGTGATAATGGGAGTAAAGCACATAGTAGGTGCTCAGTAAATATTACTACTTTATTGTTCTCCCGACCCAGTTGGTATAGGTCTCCACTGAGAAAATCGTGTTCATCAAGCTGTCTCTGAGACATTGGAAAAAGGTTAAATTATATCTAGTATATTCCATTTAAGAAAATTTCAGAATGACGAAGAATGTTTTAAAATAACCTTTTGAAAGTCAGTAGGATGCCCTTCATTCACAGGGAAAGCTCACTTGGATGGTTTCTTTTATTTCCCCAACACAGAGTGTGATGTGTGTATGTCTCCTGCTTTACTGGCCCTTTTTGAAATTAAAAGTATTGCAGCAGTAATCTGTTTTTCCACATTTTTATTAAAAAAAAAAATTACGTATGCTTTCTCCGATTAGAAACATGTTAATTGTAAAAAATCTTCAATTGTTTTTTGTGTGAACTTTCAGTTTGTCCTAATTTCATGGTCTGTCAGTATTTTTCTCTCATTTTGTTCTAAATTTGTGAGGCCACAACCATGCCTTTGTGATCCATTAGCTGCTCAAGTCAGTGGATCTCTTTTTCTTTCCACTGTCCAAACCGCACATTTTAGTTTCATGTTTCCAGTACACAGAGAAATGCTTCAACCTCTCCCTAGCAAGATCCAGTCCTCTTGCCAATCCGATGATTAATTTCTTCCTGGGAAATTTTTCTCCTGAATTTCTAATGAAATGATGCGAGCTAACAAATGAGGGAGGCCTTAAATGGTTTCCACTAAAGAGAACAATTTCCTCCTCTCCCTTTCTGCTTAAACTCTCCCTTCCTGCTTAATGGATTTATCCCTGCAGACATTGATTTTCCTACTTCTGGATCTTTGTAGTAACAACTGTTTTATTTTAACCAAGTAGTTTGTAAACTGGTAGATCATACAGACATCTCCACCATCGAGATATTCTTTTTAAAAATTAAAGTTGTTGATGAACTTACTGAGTTGCCTGGCGGAGGAAGTGACCTCTTAGGGAGCGACTGCAAATTAGACCCATCGCATCGTCTGTAGAAGTTTGCCCGATGATGAGCTGTGCCGTAGTCTCTGGCTTCCTGATTTAACAATTCCATGCTGGCACGTGCTTCTTGGTGTTCTGATGACTGGGTACCCTTTCCCAGTGTTTGTGCACAACTACCATGTGTGATAATGTAGTGGTGAGTGTAAATAAAGTGTGTTCATAAATTAAGTGTGATAGGACATGTGAAGAATAAATAAAATGTTTGGGGATTCCAAAATGTGATAGGACATGTAAAGAATAAATAGAATGTTTGTGGTTGGGAGACAGGAGCAGCTGACATTGGTTTTGGGTTTTGGGAGACACCAGAGTTATCTGGGATACATGGACAAATTGAAGTTGGGTCACCAAAGATTCCTGGCTTCTGTAGAGAGGAGAGTGGACTAACCATTTGGAGTTATTGTGACTTGGTAGTGTTTTCAATTAACCTCTTTCTCGTAAAAGCCACAGTGGGCAATTATGGCACAAATATTTAATGAACTGGGAAGCCTGTTTGGGTACTAGTTAATCACGATTTTTTCTTTATGGTAGTTTAGAGAGTCAGAGGAGACAGAATAAATGTATGTTCAAAGGCTGTTAGAACAGATGCAGGTTTAATATGTTCTCAGCAGTGGTCTCTTGTATTCCATAGCACCTTATTAAAATTTTGAATTTATCCTTACATAGAAATTCGTATGTCTTTAATCAAACCACGAGACACTGTGAATGCAATGGGGGAATGAATGTGCTTTTGTGCAAGAACTACGGCGAATATGTCCTTACCTTTAGAAGTTGGAACAGGTGAGAAGGTGACATTTTTAGCTAGATAAGAAGCTTACAATAAAAATGTTTTGTAGCATAGTATTTCTCATGGACTTTTTCCTGCTTCACACCTTCTCTTGTGAACCATAAGTTGTAGATTAAAATAACATAAATCATTTAAGGCCTCCCCCCCACCCCGCCATTAGGTTAGACCAGTTAATTATGATGCAAGAGATTGGTCTGTTTCGAGGTTATTTAGGGTAAAAAAAATATCACTGAATGATAGTTAAAAAGCATCTAGTTAATATTTTTCTTCCTGGTGGTTAAATTATAAATTAACCTCTTTCTCGTAATTTATTTTCATTTTTCTCTGATCTTTTTTTTGCCAAACTTCCCTGTCTAGGTAGTATAGGTGGTGCTCAGGTCTGGAGAGGGACCCCCATCACCCCCGACCCCTCCCATCTGATTTTTCTTAATCAGGTTGGCACGTAATTTTTTAATTGGATCTAAGATGCCATTGACATTGGTATTTTATAAACCACTAAAAAAGTAAAACACAATGGAGAATTTTATAGGAGACTTTTCATAAGGGAAAGGAAACAGAACTATGACACAGGAAGACACAATAAAGAAACTTGGATATTTTAATCTTGATAGTACTAGGTGGAGAGGGGGGGACCTCTGAGTTTCTGCCCTGAGAAGTTTTTTAAATAGCTCTATTGCATTATTAATTTTATGCCATAACATCTCTGTTTTAAGTTTACAATTCACTGAAGGTTGGTGCAAAAGTAATTGCGGTTTAAAAGGTTAAAAATAATTGCAAGAGCTGCAATTACTTTTGCACCGACCTTAATATATTTACGGAATTATACAGCCATCACTACAATCTAATTTTGAAACATTTTATCACCCGAAAAAGAAAACCTTGTGCCCCTTTACAGTCCTTTTCCTTTCCCACCCCTACCCCTAGGCAACCACTAATCTAATTTCTGTCTCTATAGACATTTCGTAAAAATAGAATCATATGTGTTCTTCTGTGTCTGGCTTTCGAGGTTCATCTGTGTTATACCATATATCAGTACTTCGTTCCTTTTTTATGGATGAATAATAATCAGATGTATGGACATACCACATTTTGTTTATCCATTAATAAGTTCATGGACATTCAAGTTGTTTCCAGTTTTTGGCTACTGGGAATAATGCTGCTACAAATAATTGTGTACAAGTCTTTGTGTGGACATGTATCTGCACTTCTCTGGCATACATACCTGGAGTGGAATTGATGGGTCCTGTGGGAAGCCTATGTTTAAGTTCTTAATACTCTAACAATTTGAAGCAGAAGCTGGTTTTTGGTCTGAATGTTAGTTACCAGTGTGGCCCAAACAACATCAAGCAGGTAGTTTAATTTTAAGTGAATTGGGTTCGTGTTGCCCTCAGGTAATTGGCAAAAGCAAACGCAGATTCTTTCCCCAAGAACTTCACTTTGATCTTGCCCAGTCAAAGTTGCTGGCAATTTTAAGATGCCTCCTGGTTTTAGGGATATTACATAATGAAAAATCATGTATCATAGAGTCAATGAAATGCAGTAAATGGAAATAAAAGTTCTCTAAAAAGCCCAGAGTGAGCAGTATCCTGTGTCTTTTCCCTGTATTGAATTGCATTTCTGTGTATTTTCTTTTGTGCTATTAGGTCTCCTTTGATGGATGGTCTGCTGTTGTTTTAGAACTTCCAAAATGAGCAATTCTTTAAATAAAGCTATTGAGAGAGTGTGTATGCACATTTTGTTGAAGTATATATAGTCTACTTATGCTCCCTTTCACTATGAGGAGGGCTGACAGGATGTCATAGCTTGAAGGAAAGCACCTTAGTGACCTTTTGGTCCAATCAGGCTTACCAAGGAGGCCCAGCAGAGGTGGACTTGGTGTTGTTGGTGGCACAATGAATGACCCAGGAAGCCCTATGGGCAGGACCTTTGCCATTGTGGTTACCCTTACTGTGGGCTCAGGAGCCTCTCCGTCACTCAGCCCTGGGTAGCAATGCCCAGTTGTGTCTGAAAGCCAGAGGGACCCACCTTCCAGGGCTGAATTTCTTACCACCACCATTAGTGACCTTCTGGACTTGGCCACGGCTCTGTGCTCCTCTGTCTGGGACTCTTTTGATAGCTGTAATGGGAAATGGGTCCAGTCAGTGCTCATTTGGTCACCCACTTGGATGTTTCATAAACTCCTGAATTAATATGTTCCAAACTGAACTCTTGATATCTAGCTTTCTCTTCCATCGGAAACATTTTCCTCTCCCAGTCTTCATCTCTGTAAGTGTCTCCACCTACTTGCTCAAACCAGATGCTTGGGAGGCATGTTTGATTTCATCCCTTTTCTTTAACGTCCAGACTACCAAGTTTGATGATTTCTACCTCCAAAATTTATTTCCCTTCTATTCACTTTTCTCTCTCCGCTCTCTATTACATCAGCTCCTGATGTGTTTTCTTGCTTCCTTTGTTCACTCTCCTTCTACGTTCCCAATTGCACCCACTCATTCTCCATACAGCAGCCAGTTATCTTTTTTTTTTCAGTTTTCTTATTTTTAAAAGAATTGTAGTATGAACCATTTTAAATATATATAAAAAATAGTGAGGGTAGTAAACTGGAGTCCTGTGTACTCATCTCTCACTTTCCATAGTTGTCAACTCAAAGCCAATCTCATTTCATCTATAATCCACCCCTAGGCTATTTGGAACCGTATCCTAGACATTATAATTTATTTCTACCTCTAAATATTTCAGTATGTACTTCCTAAAAACAAAGACCTTCTCTTACATAATTACCACTTAGCAATCAACATCAGGAAAATAACATTGACATAGAATGATCTAATCTATATCCCTTACATGGTACCATTTTACCTATGTTTTACTATGCAAATAGAAAAGATAGGTCTCTTTATACAAACATCACAAGACTGTAACCACACCTGAAAAACGAACCATATTCGTTTACTATCCTGTCAGTGTTCAAATGTCCTCAGTTGTCTCATGTAATTTATTAACAGCATGTTTGAATCAGGACAGAATGATCCCTTTTGAAATTAAATTGGATGATGTCACTCCCTTGCTTAAAAGCTGCCCATCCTAGAGACTGGCCTAGGATGAAAACCCCAGTCTACAGGCTGGAGGTGGTCGTGCTCTCCCACACTGCTTCCACCTGTTAGGGCAACTCTCACCCTTACTCGCTGCCCTCCAGCCACAAGCCTCGTGCACTTTTTCGACTGAGCAAGCCCTTTGCTGCCCAAGATTGGTGCACGAGCATGTCTCTGACCAGCGTGACTTCCTCCCACTCCTCGCAGGGCTTTTTCCTGTCATCTTCAGCTCTTGGCTGGGATGTCCAACCTACACAGGTTAATGTCTCCACCTACACAGGTTACTCCTCCCCCATTTTTCTATCTTGCCTTCCTGTTTGTTTCTCACTCCATTTTTCATTTTGTAGTTAATTGTTACTTGTGTTTTGACCATTGGGCTCTGAGTTCCATGAGCTGGGACTGTTTTGTGCTTCTTATCACAGTGTACGCTGCACCCAGGTATCGTGTGCGGTATGTAGTAGGTCCTTAGTAAATATTTGTTGAATTAATGAATTTGTTGAAGTAATGTATTCACCAGAAAACAGGTGGGTACTCAAAGTAGACTGCAAGGACTTGCAGTGCGTTAAACAAATCCAGCCATCCTTTATCGAGAACTTACCAAGTGTGATCACAACAGTAGTTTCTGGGATTGTTCAAAGGGAAAGAGCGTTAAAGGGTCTTTTGTTTTGTGATAGCTTCATCCACCCCTTGATAAAAATTGCCACCTAAAATGAAGAATAAAACTCCCCAAAAGCAGATACCACTTGGGATCTTTCTCTTTTGAAATGTGTCTAACGTCTACCATTGCTCATGTTTTGTAAGTAAATGCATCTCTCTGGTTCTTCCTCTCTCCCCTGCTTAGCACTCTCCTCCATGGGTGTTAGCATGTTTGTAGTACATCCCGGGCAGAACTCCTCAGAGGTGGAGTGATATCTAGGGTTGGGGACATTTATGAATAACGTGTAGTTCAGTATCATGTGTCATTCTCATTTAATAAATAATCCGAAGACTTAATAGCCACCGACAAATCTAAAGGACTCTGAAATTGCTTAAAAACTGCAGAAGTATTTTGGGGATTTATGCATGACTATTATTATTGTGTAAAGTAATTTCTGTGTTATTTATTTTTATTGTCCAAAATGAAAATATTCAAGCCAGCAAGAAGTAATTTTTTTTATTGCCTGTAAGTGGAATGTTACAACTAGAAGTCAAAATGTTAAAGCTCCATAAAGCTCTGATGAATTAGCAGTTTTAGAGGTATAGGCATAGTTTTGGTCTCCCCTGCAGGCAGTACAGCTTTAAGCTGTGGTTTCTGTTTATTTTGGTGTGTAAGAGTAGCTTGACTTTACTTTTATGCAGTTAAAAAATTGTGTGTGTGTGTGTGTGTGTGTGTGTGTGTGTGTGTAAAGTTCTGTGTGTCAAATCCTCTATTAATTTAAAAGATCTTTGCCATTTAAAAAATTTGGCTCTAATTTAAAAGAAATTGTGCCAAAAATATATTATTTGCTTTGATTCAAATAATTGTGTGTAGTTACTACAAGATAATTAATTTCATGATCAACTATTAGAAGCATTTGTATTTTGATAGACATTTTCATTGTCTCAGTACAACTGTATTGTTCAGATATTAATACATATTCGTCTAAGGTAACATTGATAGGTTCCAGGGATTAGGACCTGAGTGTTTTGGGGTGCTATTATTCAGCCTAACACAGGTAAAAATAGCATGTATGGTAGAGCAACACACACACACACACACACACACACACAATTATTTTGTTTGGCATTGGTTATCTCAGCATGTGCGCTTACAGGGTATTTATTTATAATTTCAGAAAGTCCCCTTTATATCTATTTGCATTGTCAAAATTTTTATGGGCTATATTTTACTAATGACCAGAAAAAATAAAATTACTTTCAATTTGGGAATAAGGATTAAAAAATAGAGTTTGTATTTTTAGAACAGCTTTAGATTTACTGAAAAATTGAGAGGCTAGTAGAGAGTTCCCTATTATTAATATCTTACATTAGAATCATAATTTATTACAATTAATGAACCCACATTAATACATCATTGCTAACTAAAGTTTATATTTTATTAAGATTTACTTAGTTTTTACCTAATTGACTGTGACAGTTTCTCAGGCTTTCCCTTCTTTTTGAAAATTTTGAGGCGTACTAGTCAGATATGTTGTAGGTTGCTCCTTTAGTGGAATTTGTTGGGTGTTTTTCTCATGGTAAGACTAGGGTGACAGGTCTCTGGGAGAAAGAGCACAGAGAAAAAGTGTCATTTTAATTACATCATATCAACGGTACATACTATCAATGTTATTTGTCACTGTGGATTTTGGCCTTTGTCACCGGGCAGGGACTGTGTATGTCAGGTTTCTCCACAGTAAAGTTACTTTTTTTGGTTGGGGGGGAGGAGGTGGGGTCGTTATGTCTCTCCTACATGAGGGCTGAGAATCTACATAAATTATTTGGATATTTGTTGTGTTTTTTCCCTCTTAGATTGCATCAAGATGGTCATGTCAAAAATCCATGTCAAATTGTCATATTTCTTCCAACATTCTCAAAGAAGTCTGTTAGCCTTTATGAAATTCTGAGCATGGCTAAGTTCATTTTAGTTTGGCGCTTTCTTAGAAATACGTGGTAATTCACCATTTTAGGGATGTCAGAAATTACCTGGGTAGTCTACCTATTGTAATTTCTCAAAGATTTTGTTCAAATACAAGTTAGATCAATTAGTCTCTTACCTATTACACATTATTCACAAAAAATTATAGCTGGACTTAAAGTTTCTTTTGATATAAGAAAAAGAATATTAGCTAAAAGATATTTATGTTGATGGGAAAATGTAGGTGTGAAATATACTGTACTAATAATTTTGCAGTTGACCTGCCATTTTCTTTTCCTAACTTGAGAAACCCTGACCTTTGCAAGACCAGGTCTCTTACATATTTCTAACGCGTCCCATCGTTCTCCTCTGAAGTGCAGTACGTATCACATCCGTTATCATTCTGTGAATAGCTGGCTTCCCTGCTGGACCTAGAGCTCCATGGGAGCAGGGACCATGTGTATCCCCCAGGCCCAGCACATAGTAGGCACACAAATACATAGTAACTGTCATTGCATATGCTCTTTTGAGCACTTTTTAGAAATATATAGGTGGTTAACAATGGGTCACATTTATCATTACACAATACTGTGTGAAAAAGGTAGTATACAATAGAATTAAAGAAAAATGTGATATATATATACACACACACATTTTTCTTTAATTCTATTATATATATATATATGTATATATATATATATATATATATATATATATATATACACAAGACTGCAGAGTAGCCAATTCACTGACCACCTCTAAGCCTACTTTAAAAAAATTTTCATCAAAACTAGTTCAATTATTGTTTATCTAGTGTTAATTTCAAAGTGCTATTTCCAATGACATTGTTTTTTAATTCACTTCCCTAATTTAACTTGTACATGTAACCTGCTAGACCAAAACTTCAGAGAACATGATTTGCCCTTATTTAGTGTTTTTAAAAAGTCCGTGGGATATAAAATCCAAGTCTAACCCGGGAGTATCAGCTTGCTCTTACAATTTCCTTCAAACAAAAGAGGTGATTTATTATATTCTGCAATTGGCCCTTTTTTGGTGTAGCTAAATCCCTGGATTATGTGAAAAATCATCAGAAGGTCCTGTAGATTTTACAAATCCAGGCCACTTGTATTTTTCTTGCCTGTGTCTCTGGGATAATTAAACAGTGATGGATTAACATTCGGTTGCAGGAGAGATTGGGGGGAAAAAATCTCCCGGCATTCCTTCCTGCAGAAGCATCAGCTACGGCAGTGAGCCAGTGAGCGCAGCTGCCACTTTAACTGACATGTCTTAAATTCTGCGCTGGGAAGCTCGGGGATGCTGTCAGATGCCTCGGCAACCTCTTTTCTCATGCCTGGTAATTGAGAGTCTTACTGGAGACTAAGAAATGAAACAGAAATTGAGGATTTTTGTTGGCTTTTAAATTGAGGACTGTCTTTTTTTTGTTGGCTTTTAAAAATATCTGGTAGAAGAGAGGGAAAGGCTTCTTCACAGTGGGGCTAGCTTCATTCCTCCAAAGTTACAGCTGGTCAAAATCTGTGAGTATGTTGTATTTATTTAGCTGCTCCTGGGGATAGGATTGCAGTGTTCTCTCTAGATCTGTGAGGATTTAATTCAAGGAAAGTGATGCCAATTTAAAAAAAAAAAATTGGAGTTAAATTTCATTGGAGACTTGCAGTTTTTGTTAGTTGACATTTCCTTCATTAAAGGCTGCGCATCAGGCCTGCCAGGGCTTCCCTCCCACCACCTCGCCTTTCAGCCCCCTCAGGGTGAATGCTGAATCAGAGGAAATAGCAAATCTGCTGCTGCAGAGGCTGCGGTCTTCCTGGATGCCATGGCTGGTTTAGTGGCTGGTTTAGTGGTGCTGCCAGGTGTGCATGGGGCTGCAGAACAATGGAAGGATGATAATGACCCACTTTGTGTGCACTGTGTTTGTCTTATGTCATCGGCTGGCTTCATTATAGGGTTTTGTTTTGTTTAGGTGATTACAACCTTTAAGAAAGATGAAGTACGATGGCATGCTTTCAAGAGCGTGGGGTGATCCACTTCACCCCTTGCCTTGCTGTGTGGGCTTCATCCTGTCTCTTTGTAGCATATTCCAGCCCATGGGAATTACCAAAGAGGGACCTTTGTGTGATCACCCACTTCTAATTGTGCATTTGAATCGGTGCCATTTTTTTCTGGTGACGCAGCCCGTTTAATCTAAACATCTGTCCTTCGTCATTGTGTCCCACTTTCCCTGGTTGGAATTCACTGGAGGCTAGAACTGTAACCTTGCTGAATTAGTATTGAATCAATTTTGAAAATTTTGTAAAGATAAAGGTTAGATTTTGTCTCCCACCGTAACCTCCATATGCTCTTGATTTGTCTTTGTTAGATAAAAGTCTTATTATTTTGGTGAACTGATTCGTATCACTTGGTTACTGATCTCATTCCTTTATCTTAAAATCACATTAGTTAAAGTGATTTCTAAATGTTGAGATGTTCAGAGATGACTAGTCAAAATACTTTTAAACATCAACTGGTAACAATCATCTTTGTAGATGCAGAGTATGTTTGAGTTAGGGTGACATATTATATGAGCTTTGTGGGTGCCAGTATTTTGGTGGATTTCCTGCAGTATAAAATAAATCAAGGATTTTAGAAAAGAAAGTCTCCACCACCCAGAGATCAAACAAATGCTGATTTTATTTTTAAACATTTTATCATACCTAAATGCAGCAACTTTGAATTTAATTAGGAAGGAGTCCTAAAAATTGGAAATTCTGCTTTACCTAGACTTGCAAAAATAATATTCATTCATTAATTCATCCATTTAGTTAATTCATTCTGCAAATGTTTACATTTGTTGCAAAGCTCTTGCCAGGCTCTGGGATACGATGCTGAACAAGATATTTTTATCTTCCCTCATGGAGCAGATATTTTTAGCAGGTGAGGGGGGCATTCAAAAACTACCTAATTATTTCATTACAATTGTTATAATTTTTCAACTGTAGAAATATAGGTACTTTGTGGCCAGATACAGGACATACAAATATTTGCAACTAATTCTGCCCTAGATCTTCTGATGCCACAGATCCTTAGAATCCTTGTGTTGGAAAGAGATTCTGGGAATCATTTAATTAGTTCAACAAGCATGTGATAAGCCCTATATAAAGTGCAGGTTTTCAATCAGTGAATAAGAAATGGTCCCTGCTTTGGAGGAGTTCACACTCTAGTGGCAGAAGGAAGGAAATTGGTTATGTTAGTATATTCTAGTAAGTCATTGGTTTATTAATTCCATAATTACTATTGAGGTTCTGCTTTAATGCTGAGTATTACCGTGGGCCCTAGGCTGGCAGCAGGGATGGGGTGGGGAATTCGGCAGAGGGGCCCTGCCTTCTGGAAGCTCTTATGGGCTGTGGCAGAGACCTGACAGCGTGCTGCGAAGATACACAGAAAGGGGAAAGGGGTACCACTATCATTTACTGAGCATGTACTATGGGTCAGCCACCAGTTGGTACTCTGTACATTAATTGTCCCCTCAACCCTATATGCTATTTACTATTTCTGCTCTAATCAAGTAAACTGAGGTACAGAGAGGTAATTTGCTTAAGATCACACAGGAAGTGAATAGAGGAATAAGAACTCGACTCCAGGTGTGACTTGATTCCAAATCTCTGCCCCTTCCAGTGGTCCCCAAGCCAGGTGGCTCCTCAGAGTACCTGAGCTCTGAGGGGTGATTATGCTTATCACGGGCCTCCCTGGTGCCTGTGGGCAGCTGGGTGTGGAATCATTCTTATACTATTCCCTCAATTTGTTGATGGGAGTAGAGTAAGGATAGAGATGATACAGAGGTTAAAATGGAGCCAGTAACTAGGTTTCCTGATTTTGTAGCCACCATTCAATCCATTCCAGTATCTTAGAAGATACTAAGACAACAAAAAACAGAATAATAGCAAACAAAAGACCAAAATCAACAAAACAAATCAACCAAACCAAACCAAACTGAATCAAAATAATAGCATGAGCACACGGAGTCTGTAAAGGTGTTCGGCTGGCCTTGGCTCTGAAGAAGAAACCCTGGCAGACCTCACCCACCTGCCCTGACAACCCTGGGGATTCAGAGATCTCCCTGTGCTGCCTGGTAGTTAGTATTTGAGAGTAAACTAGGTAGGGTTTTTGTTGTCGTTGTTGTTTTACAAAGCAAATATCTTAGCTTATTAATTATATTCATTCAGGCACTTATAGTTTATTGGGAGACACAGACAAGAAACTCTGTCTTTGGAGTAAATGTAGTGGGATAAATGCTGTGATATGGGACAGGTCCGGGTGTGTGGAAGCAAAGATGGTGGGCGACCAACCTAACCTTGGGTGATGGGCAGGAGTCTGGGGACATACTGACCTCATAGAGCTGTCTGGAGAAGGAGATGTCTGATTTGAGGCAGGTTTTGCCAGTTACCAGGGCAGTCGGGTCTAGCAGGAGGGTTTATTAGTAAGTGCAAAGGCCCTGAGGTATGAGAGGCCATAGTATAGAGAAAAAAATTTCTCCTCTACCCTCTTCAGTTCATTTCTTGGAGCCCTGCAAGTTAAATGGGCCAGACAGGTTAGCAAGAGAAAAGAAAAACAAGTTTCATTACATATATATATACACAAAGTTCACAGACGTCACAAAGAAATGTGCCTCAAGGAGGTGGTTAGAATTTGGGGCTAATATACCACCTTAACAAAGGATGGTAAAGCCTGGAGAAGAGGCTAGATGAAAGAAAAGGGGTTTGGGCTTCTGGATGGGGATAAGTTATGAGAAGGTGACTAGGAGAAATGTATGTTAAATAAGGATTGATTAGTAAGGTTTGTCATGCAAATATGAATCCTTTTCAGGTGGAAATTACTCTCTGGAGTAATTTTCTTCCTAGTATGGGAGACAGGTGCACCATTACAAAGGGAAATTTATGCCCTGCTTTTAGAAAGAAAGGAAGAGGGCAGAGAGCTAATTACCTTCAGGTCAAAACACCTTTCTGTCACAATGGCGTATTTTGGGGTGACAAACCCTTCACCATGATCTCTTCAGGGTTTGCCCAGAAGCTTGGGAGGCCTGCAGTTGTAGTGAGGGTAGGCTGGTCAGAGGAACACAGATGCCAAGGGGGCCTTGCCAAGGTGCTGTGGCAAGGGCAGTGACAAGCCACTGAAGTGTTTTCATCATGAAGATTGCATGGACTTGTATTTAGACAGGATTCCCTGGCTATATATAGTGTGGGGATTGGGAGAGGGGACGGTGCCTCAATACAATACGTGACACCTCGCTGCTCTAAGACTCTGGCCAGAGTTACTAGTAATTTAGGGCTTAAATAGGCTATTATGGCTTAGGTTAAGAATTTAACACGTGTGTGCATATCTATATGCATGTGTATACCAGGTGAGCCAAAAAATGTACACACGTGACTTGTAGTCATCTTTTGTTACCTGTATATATTGACTATTACAATATTAGTAGTTTTTTTCTTTCTTAAAATGTGTATACATTTTTTGGCACCCTATGTATATATACATACACAACACATATGGATATAGATGTATAGATATAGATATAATTCAGTTATTGTCTTTAGAAAATATGTTTTGTTTTCCAACCCAGTAAGTTATAAACAAACTTATAGGAAATAACCCCCTTAACAACTTGTGTAGTTTTTAACTTCTCATTTTTTGCATCAAATCTCTCATTTGATTAGCAGAAGGCTCTGAGGCCTGTCGTGAGATAGGGCATGTTGAGGCTCCGTGTGGTTTCCTAAAGAAAGCAGCGAGGAAGGTTTCGCATCTTTTTGCTGTGTCATCCTTTTCCTATCTTAGTTGAGAAGAAGTGGACTAGAATCTTTTAAAAATGTCTTCTGTGCCAGGCCCAGTTCCTATGGTTAAGTCTGTCTTTTTGTATCTTCAACTACTGTGTTCCTCACTCTTCTCACTCTCCTTTTACAGATGAGAAGATGAGGTGCACAAGGTTAAATCGGTGGTCCAAGGTCATTCAAAGTGCGGACCGTGACTCCATTGTGCTAAAAGTTGGCAGATCTGTCCTCCTAGAAACGGTCGTATTGTATCCGTTAGCTATAGGTTGATTGGGGGAATGTAGGCAGCCCCCTCCCCTCCTTTTTTTTTTTTTTTTAAATCCACAGTACACTGCATACATGTGTCATGAAAAATGCTTGGTTTTGTGTTGGCCTCGGGCCAGGAGATCTTCCTAACATTTTGCTTTGCACTCGCTTTCCACTTTTTAACATCCCATTTACACTTATGTCTTTGGCGCGTTTTAGAAAGGGCAGGACTGCATATATGGCAGAGCACGTGAGCAAGAGTTTGATATGAATTTGATGCATGGATTACTTTTCTTTTGATATTTCATCAGTCTGTCAGTGTGGAAAGTCTTTAGTGACCATGCAAGTGGTAGGAATGGATTTCGTTGGTGATCGTTCTGGATAAGTGGGTTATGGAATATCTTATTTCAAGTCATGACAAGTGATTGTGTTTTAGAAAACAGGGAAGTATGGGACCAAAACTTGAATTTCTCTTGTGGTTTGGGGCTATAGTCATTATCTTTTTAGTTAGTGGGTGAGGCAGAATTTGAGCCTTCCCAGGATCCTGCCAACCAGGCCCTATTGTGTACATTTATGTGCTATTATCCCTTTAATATTAGCTCAGGTGTTTCTGTTTTTTATTTTCTAAGCAATAACATCCATGTATAGCAAAATCATTTTGTGCGTCTGCTTGATATTACAGACTGAATATACAGCACACTAATTATGAAAACAGCCACGCACTGTAGATCTAAAGAAAATTAAACTTTGGCACTTAATTACTTGAATATTCATATGCTTTTCCTTCCTTTTTGTTTGTTGTACCTAATCGATGTTTGTGGGGAAAGCCCTTGTGTTTACTGAAAGGTGCTTATTTGTGAATGAGGGACTCTGTGATAATATACTCATGGGTGCTTTCCATGATCTACATATGTGACATGAAACGCCAAGCATTATGACTGTATTTGGCACAAGAATGCTAATACAGAACCAGTAAAAATATCATTCATTCATCAGAAAATCATTGAGCATCTCTCAGCTAAGCCAGAGAGTTCCTGTCCTTAAGACTCAGACTCGATGCACCACAACTTACAAGTTAATCCAATAATTATACTATGATGAGTTTTAAAATGTGATCAAGGAACCCAGAGGGGAGACACATTCTCTAGCCTGAAAAAAGAAATGACTCGGGAAGCTTTTATTTCGAGAGCCAAATGAAAGGAAGACTTATTTTCAGCATTGCTTTTAAAATTTCTCCTTTTTTGCTGCTCTTTGTTTTAGGTTCTGATGTTTTCAAAGAAATGGTAAACCAGCTTCCCCCCATTCAGAGCAAACCTGCATTTGCTCTGCGTCTCTCCTCTGAGGGATGTAATGAAATGGCAAAGTGCTGCTTCCGTCGCCTTTGCCCCATGACTGCAGAAACGCCGAGCTGCTGAGTGGCAGGAATATAACGGTCTGACTAATGGAAGTTCTAGGCCCGTTGCTTAACTCTTTAACATCAGCACCAGGTCGATGTGATGTTTCAGTTTAAAAAGTGATTTTATAAAACAGAACGCATTTCCTCCTCATAATATACCTGTAAAGTAGATAGGACAGGTATTGTTATACCTCCTTTGGGTTTTTTTTTTTTGTGTGTGTGTATGTGTGCTTTTTTAACCCCAGTCTTTTTTTGTGTGTGTGACAAAATACATGTAACATAAACTTAACCATCTTAACCATTTTTAAGTGTACCATTCAGAGGTATTAAGTATATTCATAATGGGCAACCATCATCACCATCCTTCTCCAGAACTCAGTTCACTTTGTAAAACTGAAACTCTTTACCCATTAAATAGTAACTCCTCACTCTCCTCTGTCCCCCAACCCCTGGCAACCACCATTGTATTTTGTTTTTATGATTTGTATCCCTTCTCTGTTTTTTGCAGAGAGGACACTGAGGCCCAAAGAAGTATATAAATGGTCCAAAGTCACACTGCTTTCCAGTGATGGGCTCACCTAGGATAGAAAGCCAGCATTGTGCCCTGTTTCCCAGCACGTTTTTTCCTAAACCACATTACCATAGGCTGGTGAAAAAAATAAATCAGGCAGAAGATTTTTGTTAGAAATAAGACAGCCCCCTAATAGGGAAGAGATTTTTTTTTTAATTAAAAAAGTCAGCAAATAAAAGCAGCATATTGAAATAGGAGCTGTACCCATCTCTTGATAATCTAACATTCCATTGCTGTTTGTTTTCAGTAATGTGAAGAAATACAATTTGCTTTGCCTAAGGAAATAATCTGAAGGAACACAGCCTTTGGTTCTGCTTTCTACTGTCAGTGATTTGCTGGGCTTGTGGGAAAAGAAACAGTGTCTGTTGGGATAGTTGCTTTTTTCTGAAGAGACAGTAAGTCCTACCCTCCATTTTCTTAGTGAGCAGGGTCTGAGACACATTTATATCTTATATGAAAATGGACTTCTGTTCTTTTCAACTGTTGTCAGTTTGGTCTGAGACTCTCATCCCCATTGAGGATGGAAGCATTGTCAGTTAAAGATGGCACTCTCTGTTCAAATTTCAAACAATCTCTTTTGGAGAGACTCAGTTTTCTTGGGGATGTGGGAGAGGTAAATGCCTAGTCAAGTAAAACTTGAAACTCCGTGTCAGGCCTACGTCTGCCTTCTCAAAGGATTTCCTTCCCTCTTCTCCTTCCCAGATGACATCTGGCTCAGGAGGAAGTGGTATAGCCGTGAAGCACTGCTCTGGGTATTGCTGTCTGGTTGACGGCTTCACCCAGTGGTTTTTGCATTGACCTCTGTCCTCGCTGCCTCTGCCACCCGAGCACCGGTGACGGCTTAGCGTTTTCCACTTGCATGGTCTGGCTCAGTGCCTGAGCTCCAGGGACCACTCTCGTTTGATCCCCTTTGCGACAGGATCATCTAAAAACATTTTCTTCCTTTGCAATAATTCCAAACTTAGTGAAAAAGTATGAGAATAATACAGAGAAGTTATGTCTACTCTTAATCCATTTTTAACATTTTGCCATATTTGTTTCATTATTCTCTCTCTGTATACCCATTATTGTGGTTCTTTTTTTTTTTTTTTTTGAGTCTGTTGGGTGTAGCATCTCCAGAGAAGGTGGTCTAGAAGGATGAATGGAACCTTCCAAATGAACAATGGAGAGAAATAGCTTTCATGTTCTTTCCTTTCCTCTGCTTCCTCCAACTCTTCCTTCTTCCAAGTTAAGCTTCTCAACTTCCTTTAACTCTTTCTTCTATTGAGCTGGTTTTGAGTCCTTTCTCTTTTTGGCTGTTGGCTTCCAGTTGCATTTCCAGCCATTGATTGTCCTAGAACAGTATGTCTAGAACATCAGATAGGCCAGGTGTGGTTTTATCCCCCATTTGTTCCTCTGTCCATTTATTCGGTCAGTCCAGCAGCACCATCTCACTGTGGAAGGTTCCACTTGCAAGGCAGATCTTCCTGGGGGACGCTTGGCAGGTAGCTTGCTGACATCACCTGACTCTGCCGGGAGCTGTCATTCAATCCTGTCTTCAAGGAATTTACACTTTGATGGGGAGTTGATTAAATATTTTAAAAAAAGAGTCAATTAAAAAAAACTTAGGACAGATTATCACTTTCTCCTTTAGACATGATACTTCTATCAATACAGGTTAAATTGCATCAGGGTTCCTAAGTTCCTTTTAAATAATTCACAATTTTTTACTGCCATGTTGCTAAGTCACATCTTTTTTTATCCTATCTTTAGTTGAGCTTTTGACCCAATTTCAGGAACTTATAAGCAGGATCAAAAAGACGTGATGTAGCAACATAGTAGTAAAAGTTGTGAATCATTTAAAATTTGTAATTTATTTTCAGTCAGATATCATGTTTGAGAGTATGAACTGTATGATTTTATGTATCTAACACGTGATATAATGCCTGCAATATGGTGCTCCAAGATGTTTATGCGTGGAAATGAAACTTTAGTTTACTAAATTTAATCCATCTGTTTAGTACATTATTGTTTTAGATTATGGTCCATTTCCCTAGTATTTTTCCCAGCTTAATTTTTTTTTTTCCTGCAGAGTTGATTATCTTGTTTTTCTAGCTTAATCCCTGTTTCTGCTAAAAATATGAAATGGGACAGGGTGGAGGGAAGTACCTTTGGGGTAGAAGCTGTTCAAATAGTTATGAATCCATCTGTCTTAATGGACCCGTTCGTCCCTCTCCATGTTGCATATGGGCCTAGGTGGACACTTAGCGACTGACATGCTCCCAGCCTCTGTCCTGTGTTATTTCTGATCTGCCAAGGAGGGAGATAGGGGTGGCAGAGAGAATTCATAGTGTGCCACCAGCAACCTTCCTGTGAGGGCCAGTTTCTTCCAATAAAATAAATCATAGTTTGTTTTAAGCAAAGGTGGATAAATTAAAAATCCGGTTAGCATCATAGACCTAGCCAGACCATCAGCTCTAATGCATCTTTCGGAGCAAAAATTAATATAAGACCCGATATTATCTTATATTATTATATTATAATAATATTATAATATAATATAAGACTCTGTCTTATATTATAATATAATATAATAAAACCAGGTCTTATATTAATTTTTGCTCCAAAAGGCTCATTAGAGCTGATGGTCCGGCTAGGTCTTATTTTTGGGAAAACACGGTATGAATATACAAAAAATCATTGATTGTATACTTTAAATGGGTGAATTTTGTGGTCTGTGAATTATATTTCCATCTTTTTTAAAAACTTAAAAATAATTAGAGCAGTAAAAACAGGGCAAAAGAAGGACATTAATATGTTTTCCAACATACTAATATCTGTGATTAAAATATGACATGTTGTTTTCTTTAGCCGTTATCAACCAAATAACAATAAATTTCACCAGCTGAAAAACACATTTCTTCTAACATCTGGGTGTAACACCTAGATTATGCTCAGACGTGGAATAAGCAAGTTATTCTGTCCAGTTAAATTTTTAATAATTGTGCTTACTTTGGTGGTACAGATTTTAAAACTGAAGCAATATAAGGAATGTTTAGTATGTTTTTGCAAGGATACAGGTATACCACCAAAGTTGGAAAACATACTAATGTCCTTCTGGGACTTCATGTACATATATATGAAAGCATAAAGGATTAGAGGGATCTAATCTAAACTTTCGTACCTCAGAGAAGATGAATAAGACCTAATGTTATTTTATTAATAATTACTAAGCTCTGTTAAAGTCAAGTCTATTGTGCCCGGTAAAGACATTATAATCATAGCTTTGAAATATGCAACATTTATCTGGCACAAAATACTTGATTTTAGCAAAACCTAATAAGATTTAATGATTATATGGTATGTCAAATCATCGGGGAGTAGATATGGTCCTTTAAAAATTATTTTGGGAAAAAATGGGCAAAGATTAAGAAAAAAAAAGCACTGCATTATCTTGTACCATGTACTCAAATTATAAATGGATGAACAAATTAAACATTAAAAAGTAACAGCACTGGTAAAATGATAAGTTATATAATCTTTCTGGAGGGAACATTTTCAAAATCAGAAATGTTAAAGGAAAGAGTGATTAGTTTTGATTAAATAAAAGTTAAAATTTTCAATGCTAGAGATAATTTTATAATTAAATCTAAAGGCAAATGAGATATGGGGACATTTTTATGGTACATTTCAGAGACCATGATTTTGTAGCTCTTACAAATGGTCCAAAAGGGTAGACAGCCTTTTGAGTCTGTCTTTTCTTCTTTCCCTATTTGTAAACAGAGATGCCAATCACAGCCCCAGAATCTTGTTGAAGTAAGTGCTTAGTGCAAACCATTCTTCTGGTAAAAGGTCTTGTGATAGAACGTAATCTGCCTTCAAGCCATATTCCTTCTTATCTGTGGAGTTGTCTTCCATCCTGCCACCCACACCCAACCATGCTTGTAAGAACTTTGATTTTCCCCTAATCTGATGGGTGAAATTTAGGGACCTTGATGTGTTCGAGATAAGATGAATGTTGAATATGAAATACTAGAGGGTATTGGGAAGTCTGAAAAGTGGATTTTAATCAAACTCCACTTAACTGAGGGAGTTGTAGAATTAGAAAACTAACAAACACTAACTTCCCTACAGGGATAGTCAATAACCCTTTCCTGTCTTCTTTATGAGATGTGTACCGTAAGGTGAGTGGAAGAGGAAGGAGATTGGTGATTCTGTTACAACACAGGGCGGGCTTGTTCTTAAACTCTGTGGAAGTTTGTTTCTCTTGAGTGGACCTACCACCATGTGTGTCTGTGGAGGTGGCTGTGGGTCAATGAAATGGCCTACGATTCTGTAAACCAGATTGATGTCCACCTTTTCTATGTCACTTCAGCACTCTGTGGTATATATACAATGAAGCAGTTTATTCGACATAAGACCCTTACAAAATACATGCCCTTTAATTCAAGAATTTATCCTCAGGAAATAATCAGGCAAGTGCGAAAGGGGCTTTATTATAGTATTATTTACAATTGCAAAACATTGGGAGCAACTTCCATGCCCCAAAATGAGGATAGGGCAATAAATTGTGTCATTTCCATTCAGTAGAATGCTGTGCAGACAGTAACTGTGTTTATTGAGAAGAAAGGATTAAGGATAAATTAATGTTGTAGTGAAGGAAACCAGAATATGCCACCCCAGAATACACTTCTTGGACATAAAAATTATTTTGAGCTGAAGGCAATTAAGAAACAGTAAAAGGCAGAAAACCTCTCCCTTTTTTCTGCCTATAGGCAGGAAATAAATTATTTTACTGGAGACAGATACTTATCAGCCCACAGAATCTGCAAATAAACCTTATTAAAGTAACCCTTATCTTCCTAGTTACTTCTTCATGTAGCCCAACTCCTTGCCAATTCTTCACAAATTTCTTGTTTCTTGTTCTAAAGGGTATAAAAGCTTCCTGCTTGGTTCACTTCTTTGGATCTTTATTCTCTTCTGAAGGTTCCCATGGACATGTAAAAATTCAGTGAAATATATATGTTTTTCTCCTGTTAATCTGTCTTTGTCACTTTGCTTTTTAGAACTAGCCAGGGATCCTAAGAGAGCAAGGAAAACATTTTCCTCCTCTACAATAACATTCCATTTTAATAAAATATAAAAATATATGTATAGATTTACTTGGTAAAGGATCTGGAAGGATATACACAAAATACAATGCTATCTTTGGGTGGAGACCTTTGGATTTCAGTTAATTTCTTTTTTGTGTACTATAATAAAAAGGAAAATAAGTTTATTTTATTGGGGCTGTATTTCAGGAATGTTCACTGTGTAACTGAGTAGATTTTGTTACCTGGTTTTCAAAATTGCTAAGAAATGGAGGTGCAATGTACCAAATAATTGAAGGTCTTGTCTTGTGTACTAGAATTTATGTGGACTTTTCCAAGACAAAGAAATAAAAACCTCACTCTGCCTTTTTTATTAACAGGCCTCCTCGCGCAGATATGGCAACAGGCAGCAATCAGTTGTCATCATTTCATACCAAACAGGCCTCTGGACAGCACAGATCATCCAATGTGAGCAGGTCAGGAAGGGGGTGTGGGTGTTCCTGGGGCACCAGGGGAGAGCAGGCCAACCCTTGGGTTAATTCTAATACTGATGTTGGAACAGGGCTCTGTATTTTGCTAACCTGTGAAGTTGGGAGAGATCTGGACAGGTGTAGTGCCCATTATACAAATTAGGGAAGGAGACGTGGAGCTGCCAAAGAGTTCAGTGAATAGGTGGCACCGTTAGATAAAAGCAGAAAGAATTAAATTTGACTTATGGACACAGCTCCCTTTTGAGTCCTTTTTAGCTTAAAAAAATTTAAGCATCTATTTTATTATAAAATAATATAACCACATTATCAAGCATTGGAGAAAATAGAGGAAAGGAGAAATATAAAGCATAATTATGACCATTTTAACACAGATTGCTAGAATTTTGGTATATTTCATTCTAGTCTTTTTCGTAGGCTTGTGTTTTTTTGATATGGATGTAACCATAGGGTTTTCAATGAATATTATGTTATGATTATTTTTCTGCTTATATTCTTCTCATAACTTTGGCTTACAAGGTTAAGAAACATTCATTGCATTTTAAGAAACGTGCATAGAAAATTCAGGAAATATAGGACAGCACAAAGGAGAGAATAAAATTGTATAACCATTACCAGAACATTTTCTCTTCGTATATATAGAGATATTATTTTATTTTGCTTAGTTGGGATCATATTAAATAGACTATTTAAAACTTAACATATCATGACATATTTCCTTTCCATTAAATATTTTTTTATAATATCAAATTTAATTGCTAAGTGCTGTTGCTTACTTGCCCATTCTAGAATTAATTTAACCGGTTGTTTCTTTTTAAACATATAGGTTGTTCTTTTATCAGTTATTAAGGCAACTCTGTTAAAACTGTTTTTTTAGTACTATGAGAAAGTACTTTCCATCTGTCTTTAATGTTTATTCTATCTTTAATGTTTATTAAACATTAAATTATACAGCAGATCTTTAGCATTTTGATTTTGCATTTGAAATTTCAACTATTTGTGAGTATGTTCATGACACTCACGAATGTGGCAGTTTGTTTTAGGACTCATTCCTCACAATGTAAGGAAGGGGACCAATAATAGGAAGATTGAGGAATGGAGATGAAGTTGAAAATACTCTAATGATCTTAAGGCATTTATTTTCCACATTTGTATTTTATTCCATAAGTCTTTGCTCATGGAAATCTGAGCTTTTTTCAGAAATTTGTTTCCCTCTCTCAGAGTTATCTCTAATCCATCTGATAGTTTCCTAGGTAACTAGTTCATCAACATTTATAATGCTGAGTTTGAAAGCTGTAATAAAAAAGCTAAAAAATATATTACTGAAAGTGGTAATAAATAAAGGGTGTGATATTTAGAGATAGCTCTGGGCTGAATCTGTAGACAGGGAATCTTCAGCCTATATGTGGTTGTTGAAGTCATAAACCTTAAATGCTATTTCCAAGAGTGCAAAACAAATGAGAAGAGAATGGAGGAAGGAAATTTCGGGAACACAGACACTGAAGGGATGGCTGAGGGAATGAGAGTTCCAGCAGGACCTACGGAGATATGTGTGAGAGAAGAAGACTCCGTGAGACGGTGGCTGCCAGATGGGCAAGAGGTGTGAAGGGGAATTTGAGTTCTGGAATCTGGTAAACAGAACCAGGTGTTGCAGAGGTCTACATGCATATAGGTTGAAAAGTATCCTTTACTTTTGTAGTTAGGTACCAGAGACTTTCTTTGGAGGGTTTGGAGCAAGTTGGAGTAGGAGCCAGGCTGCAGTAGCTGAAGATGAATGGGAGGTGGGGGAAGTAAGGAAAGTCAGTGTCAACTCCTTTTTGAAACTTTTGCCTGTGAAGAAAAGGAGTGGAAGAAGTTATGAGTTAAGAGAGAAAACAAGATAACAAGATTGAGAGAAGTTATCTTTTTTTTTTTTTTTTTTTTTCTGGTTTAACTTGAAATAGAAATGAGTAAGATTTATGGATGTTTCTGAGTTGGAAAGGGGTCAGAGAAGAAGAGGTTAAAGATATATAAAAGTCATTCTGGTCAAGGTGGCAGAGTAAGTAAATGCTGTGATTGCCTTCTCCCATGACCACATCAAAATAATTACAACTAAATTATAGAACAACCACCCTTGAGAAACACCAGAAGACTAGCTGAATGGAACTCCTATAACTAAGGATATAAAGGAGCCACACTGAGACTGGTAGGAGAGGTGGAAATGCAGAACAGGCTGGTCCCGCACCCACATGTAGTGGTTAAGAATTGCAATGGATATCTCAGTTGTGGAAGTCCCCATGGGGAGTGAGAGGTCCCAACCCCACATCAGGCTTCCCAGTGTGGGGTTCCCGTGCTCGGAAGAGAAGTCCCATACCTGGCTATGAAAATTAGTAAGGATTCTGTCCAGGTGAGGTAGAAGGCTGCTGGGGTCCCAGGTGTTTGTCTTAAAGGGTCTGTGCATTGACTTTGGACACATTCACTCTGAGCTCCAGTTCTGGGGCAGCATCTCAAAAAGCTCCAGGGATATAGAGGGAGGAATTGAATTGTCTGACTTCAGGGCAAATGTGGATGGGATAGCTCTGTCTGGGACAGAAGTGCTGGCAGGTGCCACTGTTCCTTTGCTGAGCCCTCCCCCAACACAGCCAGCAGATGCAGGAAGACGCTAAATCTGAGTCTCCATCAAATTGGTTAACACTGCTCGCCCTACCCTGGTGATTCCTTGAGAACCTACCCCACTCAACTCACGCGAAGGATAGAACCTCTTCCAGTGGCTGTTCTTCAGAAGCGGCATGCCTCAGCCTGTCCTGCAACTTCCTTAAAATCTCTCAAAGGTCTACAAACCCCAAAAGAGCAGCAGCTAGCCTCGGTGTGCCCCATACCTCTTGCTGGGCTGCTCCCAGCCCAGCACTAGTGGCAATCAGCTTCAGTTTACAGCATACCCTCTACAGGCACCTCCAAGCCCAGCACAGACAGCTACCAACTGCAGATCACTTTGTAGCCCCTACCAGGTGGCCCCTAGGCCAAGCACAGGCAGCAGCTGACCTTGGCTTGCACCAGAGCTCCTTCACAGAGGCCCGAGGACCAACATACTTGGTTGCTGGCTTCAGACTACACTAGAGCATCAGCCAATTAGCTCCACAAATGACACACCCAAATGACAGACTCAGCAGGCACCAGACTCTGCTACAGCAAATCCCACTGTGGGGTCAGCCCCCGGACAACAGCTCATCTGCTATCGTCACAAGCAGTCCTCATAGCCACTCAGCCTGAGGTTAGTTCCTCCTACTGATGTGCCAACAACAGTCAAGGCTTAACTACAGCCAGAGGGCACACAAGTGACATTCCTGGAGCACCTGGCTCAGGTGACTAGGGAGACCATGCCACTGGACCCCACAGGACACCTACTATATAAGGCCATGAGGCAAGACTGGGAGATATAGCAGATCTACGTAATACATAGAAACAAACACAGAATGAGGAGACAAACATGTCCCAAATGCAGGAAAAGGACAAAACTCCAGAAAAGGAACTAAATGAAATGGAGGCAAGCAAGCTATCAGATACACACTTCAAAACACTGGTTATAAGGATGCTCAATGAACTTAAGAGAAGAGTAGATGCATTCAGTGAGAACTTACACAGAGATAGAAGCCATCAAAAAGAACCAGTCAGAAATGAAGAATGTAGTAACTGACATGAAGAATATATTAGATGGAATCAACAGCAGATTACATGGAGCAGAGGATCAAATCAGTGATTTGGAAGACAAGGTAGCAGAAAACACCCAATCAGACCAGGAAAAAAAAAAAAATAGGAGTGTTTAAAGGGGTTCTGGGGACATCATGAAGCATAACAGCATTCATGTCATATGAGTACCAGAAGGAGAAGAGAGAGAGCAAGGGATTGAAAACCTATTTGAAAGAATAATAACTGAAAACTTCCCTAACATGGTGAAGAAAATATATATAGAAGTCAAAGAATTGCAGAGTCCCAAACAAGATGAACCCAAACAGGCCCACACCAAGACACATCATAATTCAAACGCCAAAAGTTAAAGACAAAGAGAATCTTAAAAGCAGCAAAAGAAAAGCAGTTAGTTACCTATAAGGGGGCTCTCGTAAAACTGTTAGCTGATTTCCAAGAGAAACTTTGCAGGCCAGAGGGATTGGTGGGAATTGTTCAAACTGATGAAAAACGAGGACCTACAATTAAGATTACTCTACCCATCAAGCTATCATTTAGAACAGAAGGACAGATAAAAAGCTTCCCGTATAAGAAAAAACTAAAGGAGTCCATTATCACCTAACCAGTATTACGAATCTTAGAGGGACTCCTTTAAGATGAAAAAAAAAGGTCAATAATATGAATAATGGCAATAACTACCTATCCATCAACATTTACTTTCAGTACAAATGGATTACGTGCTCTCATAAAAAGAAAGCATAGCTGAATGAATAAGAAAACAAGACCCTTACATATGCTGCCTATGAGAGACTCACTTCAGATCGAAAGACACACACAGACTGAAAGTAAAGGGATGGGAAAAAGATATTTTATGAAAATGGAAATGAAAAAAAAAAGCTGGTGTAACAGTACTTATACCAGACAAAATAGACTTTAAAACAAAGGCTATAACAAGAGACAAAGAAGGACCCAGTAATCTTACTTCAGGGGTATTTATCTGAAGAAACCCAAAACACTACTTTGAGGGGATGTGTGCACCCATATGTTCATTGCAGCATTGTTTACAAATGGCCAAGATGTGGAGGCAGCCATGGTGTTGGTGGTTAGAAAAATGGATAAAAGGTAGGTGGTACATATGTACAATGTAATATTGCTTGGCCATGGAAGGGAATGGGTTCTTGCCATCTGTGGTGGCATGGATGGACCTGAAGAGAATTGTTCCAAGTGGAGTATGTCAGACAGAGAAAGACAGATGCAGTATGGTTTTGCTTATATGTAGAATCTAAACACACAATTCAAAAATACAGAGAACAAATTGATGGTTACCAGGTGGGAGGGGGGCTGGGAGATGGGTGAAAAAGGTGAAGGGATTCAGAAGTACAAATTTCTAGTTATAAAAATAGTCACACGGATGTAAAGTACAACATAGGGAATATAGTAAACAATACTGTAGTAACTAAGTATGGTGTGAGATGGGTACTAGACTTATTGGGGTGATCACTTTGTAAGTTATATAAATGTCAAAGCACTATGCTGTATATCTGGAGCTAATATAATATTGAATGTCAAATGTAATTGAAAAACAAAAAACAAAAGAAACAGAAAAACCCCAACAATCCCGTCCCCCCCGAAAAGATACATAAAGGAAGAAAAGAGGGGTGACATTAGAAATTATTGAGAGATTTAGTCAAGTATATAAGTATTTACAGATATCATAGCCTTTTTCTCTTAAAAAATTAAGCAAAAATTACTACTGTGCCTTTTAATACATTTATAAAAACAATCTCTTATAAATGTATTGTGAAGCAGCCTCAAAGGACACCTATAAAGTGGAAAAAGCTTCAGACAAGTGTCGTATTTTCCCGAAAATAAGACCTAACTGGAAAATAAGCCTTAACATGATTTTTAAGGATGCTCGTAATATAAGCCCTTCCCCAAAAATAAGCCCCAGTTAAGATCGTCAGCCAGACGGATGCATTTAGTACATCTGTTGCAACACTCGATGGACGTATTAAATTATAAAATAAAAATATTAATAAAAATATAAATAAATGATATTATTGACATTAATACTTAAAGTAAATGGTAATATAAATTATAATTATTTGTAAATACCCACGCGGGCGCTTTTGGATGAGAGGGAAATGCCTATGTAAACAGATGAACTTGAGACTTATTGCTGAAGGACCAGTCGGAGTACAGACATAACATACGAATAACATGCACACTTGATAACAAACGGACGTGGTTGTGTCTAATATGAATCTTCATAATTTAATACGTCATTTGTTGTAATGGACGTACTTAATACACTCGTGTGAAATAAAGAAACATTTTCTGAGTTTCGGTACCTGAAATTTTTCATCACTTTTGTGTGGACCATCATTCTTAACTGTCATTTTTGTTATCACTCCCGTCTCGTAAGTCTTCAATTAACACTTGATTTATGGTAGATTTATAGGGAATAATATTTTGACACCCAGACAAGAAGAGTGAAGAAAGAAAGAGCTATTCTGTTGAGCACAAGAAAGGAATGGTGGAGGACTCCTGGGGCAAGACTCTTATGTCTTTCTGCAAAGAGAAGAAGTTGGATCTCTGAATGGTCCGAAAATGGCTAGCCGAGTATGATAACCTCAGTCAACAGGTGGATGAGGGAAATGCTAAGAAGCGCAAGTGTGGATCAGGTCAGCAACATTATTTCCTGAGCTGGAAGGCATCATCTGTGAATGGATTGCTGACAGGAGAGCAAAGCCTTTGGCTGTATGCAGGGCTGATATTCAAGCATTTGCCCTTGCAATGGCACCACAGCTAGAAACATCCCCAGAAGAATTCAAAGCATCACAATACTGGCTGGATGGCTTTCTTCAGCGATATGAACTGTCTCTAAGATCCACAACACTGTTCAAACTGGAAGACACTGAAGTTATTAAATGCGCACTTGCATTCAAGTCCTTTGTTGATGGCATCAACTTTTCTAAATACCAACTCTCCAACATGATTGCTATGGATGAAACTGCAGTCTTTATGGGCCAAGGATCTCAACAACAATTGATCAGAGGGGTGCCTCGTCAATCTACATTCCCTCCACTGGTTACAAAAGTGCATGTTACCTGTATTTTGGCTGTTCATCTGGATGGAAAGAAAGCCCCACTTCTAATCATAACTAAGGGCAAGAAAGATAAGGTTGAACATGTTTCAGGCATTTATGTTCTTGAAACCGAAAATGCCTGGTGCACACAAGCAGTTATAAGGAAGTGGGTCAATTTAATGCTGCCACTTGTTTTCCGAGGTGGCCAGAGAGGTTTGCTCTTGTGGGATTCAGCCAGCACTCACCGCTCTAAAGACATGAAGAACTTCCTTGCAGAGAGAAGAGTAGATCAAATAATGATTCCCGCAGGAATGACTGCCTATCTCCAGACTCTTGATATTGCAATAAATAAGCCATTCAAGGACCATTTGCGCATGGAAATCAATGACTACATTGAAAATAGAATGGAGAGAAATCAGTGTGGAAACTTTGTAAAGCCTAGCCTGCAAGAGGTCGTGACTTGGGTGAAGAATTCATGGGATAAAATCACTGACAGCTGTGCTGCCAATGCACTGTGAGCAGGCTACATGGACAAGAAGTGCTCATTTAAGGAGAGCTCTAGTGCTGGACGTGAGATTGGGGCCAATGGTTCTGCAGGAAATGGAGTCACAGGAAATTCAAGCCAGAATTTCAGGGTTTGGAGAGTTATGATGATGTTCCAGGAGAAGATGACATGACTGTATTTGAATAAATGTAGATTTTTGTACATGAATCAATGAATAAATGTAGATTGTTGTACATGAATAAACGAAGCTTGTTGTACATGAAAAAATAAGACATCCCCTGAAAATAAGCTCTAGTGTGTCTTTTGGAGCAAAAGTTAATATAAGACCCTGTCTTATTTTGGGGGAAATATGGTATGTGAGTGGTTAGACCGCACAGAACTAAACAGCACCCTGCCTAATGTTTCACTCTTGACTGCACTCCAGGAATACCCAGTGTATTTGCTCTGCAACTCAACAGTGTGAGGCAGTCAAGGAGGGAGTTTTCGTCCCTATTCAACAAACCTGAAACCCTGGATATCAAATGACACACCCAAGGTGCCACGGCCAGGCACTGGTTGGATCGTGACTTGATGTTCTGTCTTCTCATTTTCAGGCGGCTGCACCTTTCACAGACTCATTTGCCTTCCTGGTTACAGTCCCTCTCCTTTGTTCAGTCTTGCAGTGTTTTGACAACCCTGGTTTCTTTTGATTGTTCTTCAACTTGAAAGAGCCAGGAGGGAGTTTTCCCGTATAAGGATCCTGCTCTCCAGAGGAGTACATGGCTAACTAAAATGCCTTCCAACTCTGAAATCCTTTGAGTTTGGGTTTATTGCTGGTGTCCTCACAGGGTACCAGTGACACAGAGTTTCAGCCACTTGTAAGTTTTGTGTCACATCTGTTGACACTAAAAAGCAGCTATGCTAAGGTCAGCTGTGGAAAAATGAGGAAAGACTTTCTAGCCTGGTCCAGAGCTTTCCCGTCACTTCCTCCTCATACCACAGGATTTTACTATTTGAGAGACACGTTTGGTCTTCAAAAATGTATTTTTCCATGGGAAATGTTATAATGACAAGGTTGCCCACTTCAAAATCTCTGAGATACAGTCCGCTTGATCTATTTGAGGAATTCGTTAAAAGCAGGAAGCAGAAAAGGGTTCTAGGGACTCGCCTTAAAGGAATGGAGAGCGAATTTTTTATAGGCTTTTTAATTCTTCGCTTACCAAGCCTAGATTGTCAGCTCAGCATGGCCCAGGTCATGCACAGTTTTAGTTACTTAATGAAGGTTGCATTGGAGAATCCCCCAGCTGCACAGGGAGTTCTGGTCACCCAGGAGGCTGAGTTCCAGAGACTGTGAGATGGGAGTTTCCAATGGTTAAATCATCAAGGCTATGGCCAAATTTTGACAAGGGGCTTGTGAGAAAAGAGGGATCCCTGTCTCTTGGATTGGTTAATAAAGAATGAAGGATAGTGGGAGTTATTGTTTAATGGGTATTGGGTTTCATTTTGGCCAGATGAAAAAATTCTGGAGATTGGTTGCACAGCAATGTAAATATACTTAACACTACTGAACTGTGCACTTAAAAATGGTTAACTAGTAAATTTTATATTATAGTGTTCTACCGCAGTTAAAGAAAAGTAGAAAAAAGAATGCCCAGACAAAGAGGGTTCAACCTAGGTTTCTTTGACCTCCTTCTTTGTCTTAGAAGGGTGCTAGATATGTTCTTCATTGGTGAAGATGTCGGTACCATCCCCTCTTGGAAAGATCCCTCCTAGTTTAAGAAGGAAAGGAAATGGACTGCTCAGAAAAGTTGAGGCATGATTTTTGTACGCGTCTCAACTTCTTGCTGTACTTAACATTTTATTATTTCTTGCCTCTTCCTAACTCATTTGGCATGAGCCTAAGGAGCTCCTGCTACATTGCTTATGGTTGTCCAGCATCTTCACAAGTAGGACAAACCAGGGGTAATTTCCAATCTTTGCCAAATAGAAGCCATTTCAAAATAAGTTAATTTTATTAGAGACCTTTTGGGCAATGCTAAATTATTACCAGACCAATGAGATACTAAGAGCAGCTCATTTTAATTGTACTTATTAACTATTAGGATAGGAGGAAAAGGCATTAAAGCACAAGTAACAAGTAATTTAAAAGAATTTGATGTATCATGTTTGGGCTTTGTAGACTAAGTGCTTCTTAAGAAAAATGGATGAAAACCTCACTCTTCCTGTTAATTAACGGATCTACTCAAATAGACACGATGTGAAGTACTGTGGCACCATAGGGGTGGCTCTGCTTCTTAACTCAGCTTTCCTGTTTGGGTCTGAAGGAAATGCACGGAACTCACCGCAGGAGAGACTAGCCACTTTTATTCTTTACAAAAATGATGGTATTTACCTAATTCCTTTAGTGCATTATTAGTAGCATTTTCACCTCGTGTTATCTTTTGTGTTCCTCATAATAGCAATGTTACTACTTGTTGAGTGGGCATCATCATGTCCTCATATCCTTTTTATAGGTGAGGAAACAGACTTGAAGAGGTTAAGTGACGTGCCTAAAAGTCTCACCTTCCAACACAGCCCACCATGGATCGTGAACTTACTGGGTCGTTCCTCTCCCGTGGGTCATTAATGAGAAGTTGAACCAGGAGGAGTCTCTGTAGTCTGGTTATTTAACTGTAGTTACTTCTGAGACTCTGGACTCCATACAGCTGAACTGATAGATCTTAGGCAAGGTGGCCTGGCACTCTTAAGGACAGGGAGATCTGGAGTCCTCAGTGCAGACAGGATCTTGGATTTACTTGGAAAAGAACCCTGGATACTCCCACACATTGGTAAAGTTCTCTGAAGAGTAAACTCGAATCCTGTTACTACTCTGTGCCTATAAATCCTGTGTGTAGTTCTCGCTTTGAAAGCACTGTGTATTTTTGGTGTAGGTCTATAGCCCGTTGAGATACTGGTGAAGGGGTCAGATCTATAGCGATCAAACTCTGAGCCTTATTCTTAAACACTATCTTGGTGGATGCAACTTAGATGCACGGAGAAGTGATTTGTGTTAAAATGAATAGTCTACACAGCACTCTAACTAGACAATTCAATTTAAAAAGACAATTCACTTTTTTATTGACAGAATAGGAACCAACACAAAAATAAAAGAATAGAGGATTCTGGGGAAGATAGTAGAGTAGGAAGCATCAGGAATCTGTCTTTCCACCTAGACAACATTTACACTGGTAGAATATGCCTGATGTAAATAACTACTTTGGAATTCTGGGTTGGAGGCAACTTCCAGAGGAAGGCTTGGAGAGGGTCAATTGTGGTCAATTTCAGCTCTTAGCACAGTAGCAGCTACGACCCCCACACTCAGTCCCATGGCAGGCAGATGTGTACATGTTCCTGGAGCAGCTTACACACAGTTTGTGTAACTACAGTGGGCAATAAGGACTCTGTTTCCCAACTTTTGGGGATCTGTGCTCTGACTGCTGATTGCTGCTTCTGCTGCTTCTGAATGAAGTTTGGGCCCTAAATTGCAAGTGGCGCTTGTGAGGATGGTGGTGGTGGTAGGTGGAGGCTGTCCTACTTAGTTCACTGCACTGTGGCCAGCATAGACTGTTATGGGCCCTCTTTCCATAGTGGAAAGGGGCTGGACCACGCATGCCCAGGTTTTGTTTCTAATTTAACAATCAGATATTAATATCTCCTCTGCCAGGGGAGGAATACAGGAGAGGAGAGAGAGTCCAGGTGTGTTCCTCCACTAAAGCCCTTTCAGGGAAATCTGAGGAGTGGGAGGAAAAGTTTGTCTCTCACAGTCGTTACCTTCTAACTCATCTGGGAGTTTCCTAGGTAGCTATCGTAACATTTTTGACCTACGTCAACATTTACAATGCTTACCTATCTTTAGTTGAAAAACTGATTACAGTTGAGCCTTTATTGCATAGAAGTAGATTTAAAATAAGTTTGTATTAGAGACACTTTTGGACAATTCTAAAATGTTAACACTGTGTTTCCTCCAAAATAAGACGTAGCTGGACCATCAGCTCTATTGTATCTTTTGGAGCAAAAATTAATATAAGACCCGGTCTGATATATGCTATGCTATGCTATGCTATGCTATGCTATGCTATGCTATGCTAATATTACATCATATTATACCCAGTCTTATATTAAAATAAGACCAGGTCTTATATTAATTTTTGCTCAAAAAGATGCATTAGAGCTGATGGTTTAGCTACGTCTTATTTTCAGGGAAACACAGTAGTTGTTCAGTTGGGTGTGCAATTATTTTAAATAATTGATTTTATCAAGTAAAGGAAGCCACTGGAGAATGTAAGAAGTAATTTAGTGAAACTCAGAAGTGCAGTATTATCATATATTGATTTTGTAGACATCTATTCATTTTAACACAAATCATCAAAATCCCCTTTTTACCTTTTAATCAACAGGTCACATGAATCAGATATGGTAGTAATAGTAGGTCATCAGATTTTAAGCAAAATGCAGAGAAACTTAGCCAGGTCAGAAACTATGAGTGTGCACGTGGTTCTTGTCAGGTGAGGCTGGGCACTCTTGGAGAATTATACTAATGCCTCGACATATGTACTGCTTATACTTTTTACCTGGTTTTTAGACCTACCTTGTAAGGTAATACGAGTAGGCTTGACTATCCCCATCTTACAGATAAGGAAACTGAAGCTTAGGTAATGTGATTGCTCAAGTTTACAGAGCTGGAAAGTGGTAGAGACAGACTTTTCTCTTTGTTTTCTTTAAAACATTACCTTTATGTTGTAATATTTATATAAAGCAGTTTTCATCATAAAAATAATACGAACGAAGTTTAAATAATTTGGGAAGAGAAGAAAAATGTCATCAGTGATCTCTACCCAACGCAAGTCAGTGTATGTTGTGAGTTCTCAGAGGGTAAAAACCAGATCTCCAGGTAAATAATTGAAATGGCATTGAGAGTTGAAGTCTGGTTATGTAGGACCACAGTTGCAGTGGAATCAGTACATGTGGGAAATCTTCGATTGCGGCTCTTGGGGCAAAAGGGATCCTGGGCTCTTGAATAAAGTAGAAACTTTCTCTGGATGCACTTAGCAAAGAATACACAGTTACTATTTTCCATCCCTCGATCCATAATAGCCCTACTCTCCCCTCACCACACACATATCCTCCAATTGTCATAAAGAGTAAAATTCTGACATGTTGACTGTCTTACAGGGAGTATAACCTTTAGGCTTTCATTTGTCCTGCACACATTGTCAAAGAGGAGGGCATTTCAAAGATGAGATAGGGACTCAGGGCGGTTAAATGATTTTTTGAAGGTCACGTGACTGGAGAACAGAAGTGCTGACTTCTGATTTCCGGTCCAGGAATTTTCATTACATCATGTCAGGCTCGAGGAGGCTGGCCTATTGATGAGCCTCTTGCAAGATACTTGACTGTTTTTCAACAGCCATGCTCATCACTCTGATCTGGTTAGACAGATATGGCGGGGCTGAGCAGAAGAGTTTGAACAGCATGAGGTTGATGTGGGTGGCCATTCTAGGTTCTTAACCTAAGGAAGCAGTGTGATTGAAAATCTTTTTAGGAAGAGTAGTGTGAGAACGGTATCCAGAATGAATTAAGGCAGAATTGGTGTTATTTGGGAACTTGTTGGGCCCCATCCCAGGCCTACTGAGTCAGGAACTCTGGTGGTGGGGCCCAGCAGTATGTTTTAGCAAGCCCTCCAGGTCAGTCTAATGCACGCTGAAGTGTGAGAACCCCTGAATCAAAGCTGTAACAGTCAAGAAGGCATTCTTGGAGACTGTTTTCAGAATTCAGACTTGAGGGGATAAGAGTCTCAATTAACGTGATGGCAGTGGAAAGAGATGTTTGAGAAGTTCTAGTCGAGCTTTAACTTGCTCTCTTGGTCATTCCTTGCAGAACACGTGGTAGGTAGTACTGGTATTCTGGAGGAGGGGTGGTCTTAATTTCATGTGAACATATTAGTAAACTGCCTAGAAGGGCTGAGTTGACTTGTGTTTGGAGGTGCTGAGCCCCCACTTTTATTTATCCCTGTAAGCTGGGGCCTTTAAGTCCATCCTCCTACGTGACAGTGTGGCCGACTGAGATGCAGAGGTGGTTGTTTGTTTGACAAGGGGACCAGTATATATTCACAGCTCATTTCCTCATAGTAGAAGATGAGCTGTGACTTGGGAGAGCTGGTGGGAGTGAAGATTAAGAGAACAGATGAGAGCTAAAACTGGAAAATGTAATAGCCGAAGGGAAGGGGTGATTAGAAAGGGAGTAGAGATTTCTGAGCTAAAATTTCCTTGTGTTCTTAGAATAAAACCTATCCTCTCTGCCTATCCTCTGTTTCTGGTTTCTGCTGGCTTTCTGTCATTTTCTTCCACTCTCTGCCTTGCTCGTCACCTTCCCAGCTGCAAATCTCCCCTTCTTCCCTCAACCTAGATATTCCCATGGCTGGCTCCCTATTACGGCACTCAGAGGTCACCCTTTTGGATAAGTTTCCATGACCACCCTCATTAATGTTGGGCCCCACCCCACCCATCTTCCCAAAACAGATTCTCTCCCAGACTATTTTTCCCTGTCTGAGGTGATTTTATTCTGGTCTTCTAGTTTAAGTCTGCACTCCCTGCCCAGGAGAAAGAAAGCTTCTTGAGTACCCGAGATCCTGTGTATCTTATTTATTGTTGTATTCCCAGCCCCTAGAAGGGTGCCTGGTGTGTAGGTAGAGCTCCGTAAATATTAGGAATGAGGTCTACGTAGAGATTTGATTGGGGTTGGGGGGGAGGGTTAGGAAATGGGATAAAATGTGTCTGTAGACACCAAGAGGCACATGTTGGCTAAGGGGGGCGGGGTAGTAGAGGTGAAACAGGATAAATCCCAGAGATGTTTAGGAAGTAACTGACTGGATTTGATGATGGAGTGATGTGAGGTATCAAGGAACTTTCTAGTGAAAAATCTTTCCCAGGGATGTTTGTAAACTCCTAGCATTTTTATTTGACCTCTTCATTTATTGGAAACTTAAGGGCAGAGCAGTTTTGTATTAGTCAGGGTTCTCCAGAGGAAAGGACCAATGGGATATATAGATGAGATTTATCATGGGCATTGTCTCATGTAATTATGGAGGCTGAGAAGTCTCACAACCTGCAAGCCACACAATCAGGAAAGCTAGTGGTACAATTCAGTCTGAGTCTGAAGGCTCGAAAACCAGGAGCAAAAGAGAGCAGAAGATGGGTGTCCTAGCTCAAACAGAGAGACCACATGAACTCATCCTTCCTCTGCTTTTTGTTCCATCCTGGCCCTCCGTGGGTTTTATGATGCCCACCCACATTGGGGAGGGCCGTCTGCTTTACTCTTTTTGCCACTTCAAAGGCTCATCTCTTTACCCTCACAGACATACCTAGAAATAATGTGTTACCAGCTGTCTGGACATCCCTTAGCACAAGTTGACACAGAAGTTGACACACAAGTTGACTTCAAGTTGACACAGAAGTAGCCTTAGCTCTTCAGCTACCTGTCTACCAAGAGCTTGTCTCATTTCTGCACCACTCTGGAGGAGAGGTGCCATCAAGCTCTAGGCATGGGGAATTCTCTGCTTCTACCCAGATCAGCTCGACCCACCCACCTACCCACCTGCTCAACAATATTTATTGAGTATGTACTATGTTCTAGATACCACCAAAGGCATTGGTGGCACAGCAGTGACTAAAACATTCTCCTTGCATTTATGTCCTAAAGAGGGAAGATAGACAAAGACAAACGTGTCTACAAATACTGCACAGGATGCTTTGGATGGTAATAGGTGGTATGCAGCAAACAAAACAGTGAGACAGAAGGGGGTGCAGTCAGTGAGGCAGCTCTGAGTTGGTGCTTCTTGAGCTGAGAGTTGAATAACTGGAAGGAACCAGCCATGAGAAGTCTTGGGGGTAGAGGGTCTTTCCCTGTAGAACCTTCAGAACCCATTTCTTGTAGACGAGTGACTGGTGAGATTTTGTTTGCCTGAAAGAATGAATTTAGAGACATTGGAGCCATGGAAATTAAACTTTTAAGTGCTTTTAAATAAATAATTGTACTGCTCATTTACTTCCTGAAATATTTTCCTATTGGAAATTGTTATACAAAACATTTCAGAGATAGCTCTAGTTTTAAAGAGCAAAATTTCTATCAAATGTAAATAACAGGTAATTTTCTGAAAGAAGTGAAATTGTGACTTTCAGAGAGATGTAGAAATGAACACATGTTAAAGACTTTACTTAACTCATTAATCAATGAGGGAACTAGACAGCTGTTATAACAGATTCAAAGGAGAAATGAAAACAGCACAAATTTATATGGAGTCAACGAATGTTGAAATGAATATGCAAATTCAGACTCTAGCTCCTTCAACACTGGAGGGAAGTCCGTTGAACCTCTGTTGGCCTGGACAGAATTGACATGTCTATTGACAACAATTGTTTTGCATTGCTATCAGTTATTTACAATTCACAGAGTTGATAATTGAGTAAGATAGCTTCCATCTATTCAAAAGCAAATAACCTGGAAGGGTTTCCTCTAGACTGCAGTTTTCCACTAAACCACATTTTTTCCCTCCATCTAATCAAACTAAAGCAAAATAGCCTCTGCTCCCCCCATGAATAAAAGTAGTTCCTAATACTTGTGGTCTTTGGAGTGAGATGGTGGACGACTCATTTATTCAGTGTCTGCTATGAGCATTATTGGTCATTTATTCCATCCTCACAATAGCTCCGTGAAGTAGGTGGTGGTGTTCCCCATTTCATAGATAAGAAAGTCAGCTCCTGGAGGTTCAAGACACTGCTAGCAAGTGGCAGAGTTAGAATTCCAGGCTGTCTTTCTATCTCCAAAGTATGTGTGTACACACAACACACACACACACACACACACACACACACACTGTGATAACTTGCTGATAGTAAAAGTTGTAAAAATTCTGTGTATTTTTTCTTGATTTTTAGGTCAGCATCAACCAAGATGGATCTCAAGAGTGGCCTGGAAGAATGTGCAGTAGCATTGAACTTATTTCTAAGTAACAAATTTACAGATGCCTTAGAATTGCTTCAACCATGGTAATTAACTTTATTTCTTTTAGGTAAAAAAGTGTACTTTTTAAGATGTTTTTGGTGATTCTGCCTTTGATGTCATGCTTGTCAGTTCATTTGTCTGTATTTTCACCTGAATATTTGGTTGCGACCCCTTACTGTTGATTGGTTTTAATATCCAATGAAGAAATCTGCCTTTTCAACTTGCATCAGTAGAAAATTTCTGATTCTTTCTCATATTTTAATTTCTATACTTGTTCAAATAATGTCATTTATTTTGTTTTGTGGAGCTTTGTTTTTTATTTTCTTCAGTGAAATATTTTTATGGCTGTTCCTCTTTCCTTACATGTAATTGAGAACCGTTTCCTTTGAAATGGGGATGGGAAGAACTAGGGTAAGGTAATCTGAAAAGCTAAAGAATGGAAGATAATACAAATATTGTTTGTTGGGATTCCCTATTTATGTGACTAACAAGTTGAACAACTTCATTTCAATGAATAGTACCTGTTAATTCATAAAATGTAGCAGCAAAACCTGTTCTCAGCCTTCTTACGACGTGGGCCACCTTTTGATCACAGTCCCCAGCCTGCAGTGTGACTGTAGCTTGACAGGAATTTATTCTTACATTGTGCGTTCAACCCTCAGCCGTGCATTAGACCTCATGTAATAATTGCCTAGAAGGTGAGCTGGGCACGAAAGTGGGAATCGCATTCCCTTGAGCAATCAATACTGTGACATGACTCTGGTCCTTGACTTTGAATCTTGGAAACTAATTTACCTGCTGAGAAGCTGCTGTGTTAATTCTATTAAGATTTAGAAGATCAGTTAGCATTGCAGAGGTTAGGAACAGATGGTAAAGTAGACGGTGAAGCCCACAGCCGAAGGAAATTGTAGTGTCATCTCCTCCACGTGTCTCACAACCTCTACCTTGCTTGTCTCCTGCCTTTTTTACCAGTGACTTCTCCATCTCTCCATCTCTGTCTCTGCAGTGAGACGAAGGAAGAAAGGTAAACAGAGGGAAGAAAGTCAAGACATGCATTTACCTCTGTTTACCTTTCTTCCTTTGTCTCACCTCTTTCAGCCTGTATACTGTCTTCTTTGTTTTTATTCAAATAAGTCCTTTTTTTTTCTCTAGCAGTGACACCCAGCTACAGTAATGGAATGAAAATAAATGATTTCGCTTTGTATTTAGTGGAGTTTTATATTCCCTGATCATGATGCACGTTTCACATTTAAATGTATGTTTTTCCTACTTGGATACTTTTTTCCTCTTGGAGGAACTTTTGGTTTAAATATGAGGTTTAACACTGCAAGTACTGATTAACTTTAGGCTGCTCTGATTCCTTGCAGTTCTTTTGAACAACCAGGCCCTCACTGTCCAGGACAAACCACAAAGTATCAAAGAATGTTTAGATTATTTCCATGGGGGAAAAGAATAAAGTGGCTTTCATCTGTTTTAGGCAGCAGCAAGATGTTGTGTATTATATTTGAATTAAAAACAAAACTGTGCATTGCTATTTTAAATCTTATAAGTAATTCACATAATTTAAGAAGTTTTGAGAAAAATGATGGTGAGTTTTTCATAGCCTGAGACTCTGAGATGTCTGCCATACATTAGGACTAATTGACCTTAAGAATCTAAGGAATTCTCACTGATGATTTGATTGTTTGAATTATCAAGAACTTTAATCAGGAATATCAGATAATGGTTTCAGATTAGATAGGGAGTCTAAAATGTACTTTTGTCAAGGCCATTTGTGGCTAAGTTATATTGCAAAAATCTTCCTTTATCTCGTCTTTGGCTGGGAGAAGAGGGGGGTCTATTTTAAAGAGACGTTACCTTTCAAAAAACATATCAGAATTTCTCCGTTCCAAAATATGTTTCCAGTGGTTTTTACTTTAGCACTTACTTCAGAATTAAGGACTGGGAAATATTGCTTTACTTTGAAACATTTCCTAGGAAATGAATCCGCAGGCTGCCCCCTTGTGCTGAAACAGAGAAAAGCATCTTGTCTTGTTTCTGCTTCCCCTTGGAACAATCTGTGCTACCTGTGTGAGCTTACACTGGAAAGTCCTTGCTGCTTGAGTTTTTTAGGGCCTGTCTTTCACGACGTGTATTATTTCAGTGATTATGGGAAAGGAGTAAAGATTATCCCTGTGAAAGTCAAGACATGCATTTATTAGGATTTCTCAGGATTACCATCAGGCAAGACACAGATGCTTTTCAGTTGAATTGAACTGTACTCCTTTTCTTTGTTGCCCCCAGGGCTAAGGAGAGCATGTACCATGCCTTGGGCTACAGTACCATCGTGGTGTTGCAGGCCATCATGACCTTCGAGCAACAGGACATCCAAAATGGCATTTCTGCCATGAAGGACGCCTTACAAACCTGCCAAAAGTATGAACCGAGTAATTAAATGCTTGTGACATGATTACAAACCTTTATGTCTGTGTGTTTGATCATCAGTTTGATCACCTGAGAGCTCTGTTTGAAGTTGGCCTCGCTGTAGAAAAGGACTTGAGCTTCAAAGCTTTTCTTGGCCTCATGTAGTTTTATGTAATAGAGACAAAAAAAAAAAAAATCCTGGTAGGAATTATGGCCAAACACATAGGCATCTGTACTTTCTACTTTTCTTTTTGGTAACTTGAGCTAACAGAGAAGGGCGGAGGGAGATTTCAGTGAGATTAGCAGCGGGAATTTCTCTCAAGGGTCTTCCCTGTGGTGGCTGAGCGTATGTACTGCATACGAGGCCAGGCCACGCAAGGCACATTTCTTTTTTTTTATGTGGGAGATGCTGCAACTTCAGAAAGGAATGTTTTATTTGTTTAAAAAAAATGACACAGTTGAGCACTCTTGTTGGTGAAAATGAGGTGGATTATCTGTTTTATTTTAATCTTTGCTCTGGGTGTATAGAAAGACCCTAGCAAAAACTTTGACCTAGCATTGGTGAATTTTAACATTGGTGAAATAATATCCTCCTATAATTACGTTGCAAACCTCACAAATGAAGAGAGAGCTGCCAAATATTGCAGTCAAAGTCCATTCTTTACCTGTGGCGATGCTTACCACAGATACAGATTTCAACCACAGAGCTCAGGGAAGGTGCTTGGTAGGGTTAGTGCCTGTTTGTGAGGGTTTGTCTGCTCACATGTTCAGTAAAGCCAGTTGAGTGCCAAAGCATACGGGCCCAGTGCTTGGAGATGTGAGTGCAGTGTGGGAAAGGATGGTCTTTCCCCTGTAGACTTCAGGGTGGAGAGTTCTGCCTCGGTGACGCTTTGGTGTGACCGTGAATGAATATCAGATGAATGTCAAATGAAAAGGAGCTCGGCCTAATTTATTGTTATTTTTTTTTCTTATTCTTTGCAGATATAGGAAAAAATGCACAGTTGTAGAATCCGTCTCAAGTTTTCTTTCTAGAGGATCGTTGGAACAGATGACTGAAGGTAAGAGATATTTACAAGATTAATTTTTTTCTTTCTTTGAAAAATTAAAATGTGACCATGCTCATAAAATTCAGTACTTAAATGTATTACAAAGTAAATGGAATGTATTTTTTCTCTTCCCCATCATACCCTCCAGAAGTAACCATTTTTAATAGTTGGTTTTGAAGCCTTGCAGATTATTCTGTGTACATGTATAAGCATATACATAAGGTACACATAGGGTTTTCGTAGTTGTTTATGTATTGTTCACTTTTTGCAAGCACAGAATTACCTGATACATACTGTTCTACAAGATTTTTCATGTTAATGTTCTCCCATGTCAATACATGTAACTTGTACTTCATTCTATTGAATAACTATGTAGTAGTATTCCATACAGAGGGGGTTCCATAAATTACTTGTTTTTTCTCTATTGAAGGACAGTGCATTGTTTTTATTTTTTCACTATTACAAATAATATTGGCCTAAAATTTTTGTACATTCATCAAAGTGGAATAACGGAATGAGGATTTGCAAATTGATAATATTTGTAGGTACTGCCTATTGTTTCTTCAAAGAGTTAGGTCAGTTTATGTTTTTACCATCCACGTATAAGAGTTTGTGTTTTTCTATAAGCTATTACAATTTTTTCAAAGTAAAAGTAATTTTGATCCCTTAGAAAACAATGATGTTGTTTCACAGTAGAGAAAATGTTTGGTTTGTGGACATTTGAGAATATTCAAGAGTCCAGGAATAGCTAGATATAGGATCTGATTAGAGGGGTAGGAGGAAATGACTCCTTTGTTCTGAACTATTTCATGTTCCCACTGAGATTGGGGCAGAGGTTCCATAATCGGCTCTGTTTCATAAGTGTTACACTCTAGTCAGAATTATTTATAAGAAAAGAGCACCCAGATATCCTGCAGAGGAGAAAATAATGTCCTTCAGATGTGGCTATGGCAGAATAAAAATCAGCCTCCAAGCCATCCAAGGGGAATGTGTGCCTGTATTGTCATTGTCAAACTTACTCTCTTAAAGAGGTCACACGAAATAGTAGCAGCAGCTGTGGCAAGAGCAATTCTGGATGCATTGTCAGAATCGTTCCTAGTCTTCAGACCACTTTTGAATGTGTTTTAGTATGAAGTTTTATTTGTTTTGGTAGAAGGAGCATTATCATCAACTTGTAGACATTGGAGAATTTGGGAACATTTGCATGATATGAGGCTAAGGTACTGCTTCAAGGAGAGGACTTTTGGACTTGCTCCAAAAGGGCATGGGGTCCGCCCTGAGACCCTGTGACAGAATGGCAATACATCGGTCACTCCAGGCGGCAGAAGCCCATCTTGTTTTTCTCCAGAAACTGACCTATAAGAACCCATCAGAATTTATCCCCTTGATTTTTGGGTACAGTGTCTTCATATTTTCCATATTTGGGCCACTTATGTAAATTGGCCCCAGTAGGGCTAAAGTCCATGAAAGTAGGTCAATGGGAAATTAAGTGGGCCCCAAAGAAATCTGGCTCTTTCAATTATATTCTCCCTTCTTGCCCTCCACCTTCCTTTTTCTTTGCAATAAGAAGGTTGACATTTGAGATTTTTTTTACCTTAGTTTTGGGTAGAATAACCTGGTATTTTTGGGGTAAGTATAAATCATAGCAGTAGTAATAATATTAATAACAATAAGAATTCAAAAAATAATACTGATAATGCCCTATTTTAAAAAACACTCTCTGTGTCAGGCACTGTCCTTGGTGCTTTCCTTAACATTACTCAATCTAATCTGTGGAACCTGTTTATAGACTAGGAACTAAAGTTAAGAGAAATTAAGATTATCCGCCCAGCAGAGCAGAGTTCAGACCTGCTCTTTCCACTGCACCCCAAACATTCTCCTGTAGGCATGTAGAAAAAGGCACAGAATGTGTCATACGTGGAGGAGGGAAATGTTGGAATGCTCCTATGTTAGACATCTCGAAAATAAAAGATATTGTGTTCTTATCTTTTTATGATGCCTTTGAACATAACACTTTAAAAAATCTAGGATAGAAAATTAAGTTTTACTAAATATTAAAAAATAAACAACGAGATACCACTGCACACCTATTAGAATGTCCAGAATCTGATAACACCCAGTGCTGGTGAGCATGTGGAGCAGCGGAAAGCTCATGCTGCTGGGAATGCAAAGCGGTGCAGCCACTTTGGAAGGCAGCATGGCAGTTTCTTACAAAACTAAACATGCTGTTGCTGTAAAATCCAACAGTCGCTCTCCTTAATATCATCTACCCAGAGGAGCTGAAACTTACATCCATAGAAAACCCTGCAAATGAATGTTTATAGCAGCTTTCTTTATAATTAGCAAAACTTGTAAGCAACCAAGATGTCCTTCAGTAAGTGATTGGATAAATAAACTGTGGGGCATGCAGACAATGGAGTATTATTTAACACTAAAAAGAAATGCTCCGTCAACCCATGTAAAGACATGGAGGAACTTCAACGCATATTATTAAGTGAAAGACCAATCTGAAAAGGTTACACTCACGGTATGATTCCAAGTATGTGACATTCTAAAAAAGGCAAAACTATGGAGACAGTAAAAAGTTCAGAGGTTTCCAGGGTCTGGGGGTGGAGAGCTGAACACGTGGAACATGGGGATATTTAGTGCAGTAAAAATACTCTGGATGATGCCGTGATGGATACATGTCATTATACATTTGTCCAAACACAGAGAATGTGCAACACCAAGAGTGAAACCTAATGTAAACTATGGGTTTTGGGTGATTATGATGTGTCAGTGGAGTTTCATCAGTTGGAACAAATGTATATCTGTGAAGGGTGGAGGGGGGAAGACAGTGGGAGAGGTTGTGCATATGTGGGGGTGGGGGGTACAGGAAGTCTCACTTTTGCTATGAAGCTGAAAGCGCTGTAAAAAATAAAGTCTTAATTAAAAATAATAAAAACAAATTAACTTGTGACTATAACCTATTCTGAAATACAGGTTTATTTAGACTTTTATATCTAAAGGCATGTTTAGTTAACAGTCCAGTGCATAATGGATATATGTCCTTCAGTGAACTAATGAATTTATCATTAAAAGGTGTTCTGGTGGGTACCTACTCATAAATGACAAGTGGCTACTTATGAGAGCCCAGGAACTGTCCCAAAATAAATCAAACAGAGTGAAGAAATAAGACTTTTAAGTTGTGTTTTATTCCTAATGAGTTTGGCTGCCACTGCAGCCCAAACAGACTTTGTGTCTTCAAGGGAGCGTGTCAAAACATTGTAGCCTTAGTATATGATTTGTTTTTCCTCTTGGTAATTTTCATTTACATACTAGAGTGACTGGTTGTCTGCAGGAGTGAGTATATTTAATTACACTTTTCCTGGGTTTCACATGGATGCCTCCCATTCTTCTCTTGTGGCTGGCATATTGCCCTGAATGGCTTTCCCATTTCCTTTAAGAACAGCTACTTACATGCGGTGCTTAAACCTAAGTCCTGAGAGAGATTTAATATGAAGAATACTTACATATGGTTTATAGAGTTCAGACTTTCTTGCCTTTTATCTCTGCCTTCTGGTTATGTCTTTTAGCTGTTCTTAGATTTGTCATCTTTACATTAACCCCAATGCAATCACTCTTCTGCTGAGATCTCTGCAAAGCCTACTGAATCAAGCCCCGACGTTGACATTCAAAGTTGTCCATAATTTAGCCCCGATTTATACTACCAGACCCATTGGCCACTCCTCCCTTTACACCTTGAGCTTCAGCGAGAGGCAGCCCCGCAGCTGCTCTGGGCCTCTGCCTGTGCTGGTTCTCTGCAAACAGCAGCTTCACCTCTCGGTACCTGCCCCAACAATCTGTGTGACTGCACAGCCTTTCAAAGGGAATAATTCCTAACAATCCCCCTTTCTTACAAATGTACCTAGGAAAAGGCTTTTCTGGCAACTGGAAAAACTGAAGTTACCAGTTTTTATCCCACTGAACACACCGAGTATAATCCAAAGGCACACTTTGAAGTGAGGTGTTTCAAAGGAGTGAGACCCTGTTGATGCTGTCAGAAGGTGCACAGGTCATGATTCAATTCGGCCCCATCTGTATGCGTGCTTTTGGGGGACCTGAGCTGCATAGTTGCTTTGTAAATTCAATCTGTGTAATATGAGCGTGGCAGGAAGGTGAACCAATTTGTGAGAACCAATGTGCTGTGTGTGTGTGTGTGTATGTGTGTGTGTGTGTGTGTGTGTGATGGGGAGTCTGGTGTGTAAGAGGAAACCAGCAGAGAGAAGTCGGGTAGTTTTCTTGAGGCTCCCCAGCTAAGTACTTGGGAGAGCCTTCTCCCAACCCAGGCTGTTAAACTCCCCAAGCTCATTCACTTAAAATACCAATTTGTCTCTCATGGGTAAAACAGGAATCTGCTGATTTTTTTTTTTTTTTTAGTGGAAACATGCAAAGATTCCCCTCTTCCCAATCTCTGTCAGTGTAATGGATTGTGTAGGAAGGTAGGGCATATTTTTGAGGCATTCCACGTGTCCCTGGGTCATACATGGCTTTACTCGGCTCCTTTGGTCAGTGCTCTGTTGCTGCGCTGCGTAGATGTCTCCGTGATCTAAATAGCCTAAAACTGCTGGTGAGAACTCTTTACTCAAGGCTTCTGTGTGACGTACCAGGACCTGGGCGTGCAGGACAGTTCTTTGTTCACAGAACTGTAGAGAATTGCTGTTGTCTCCTCAGGTTAATAATGTATCTCATCATTGCCATGCTTATCATACCTTCATATTTTAGCAGCTAGAATTTATAAATTTAAGTTAGTTTTTTCAGTCTTTATAACCATGTGAAACTTGCTTGTTACTGTTAACTTAAAAAATAAGTGGTTTCCTGTGCTTTTTTTAAAAGTGCTTTTACATTTTGATTTCCTCTTGTGAGCTGAGTTTGGGTCTCTGACACCAACTACCTGACTCCTCACGGTTGTTTTGACTGGAACCATAAGATGACTTCCTCGAAGCATTTCGCGCGTTCTGGGAAAAAATCTTACTAAGGGACAGAACTTGAGGTCATCATTCCACTTTTACAGAAGCACCAGAGCAATCTAGGTGTTTGTGTCTCTCTTGGGCTCATGTATCTACCAGTCTTTTCTGAATATCTCAGAGCAATTACTGTGGATGTGGGATTTTCCTTAATATGCTTTTATTTGTTTTTAATAGAGGAAATGCATGCCGAAATCTGTTATGCCGAGTGTCTCCTGCAGAAAGCAGCACTCACGTTTGTGCAGGTAATGAACCTTTGGCTGAGAGATGTATTGCTGGGGAAGCCTGCTGGTACGCCACAGCAAAAATGTGGCTCATTCTGTCAGTGCTTCATGTCTTTCGACTTTTTATAGTTGTCATGAAAGATATTGGTTATTCTGACAAACTTTGGCTGAAGAAAGGACTCCAGGGAGCTTTGGTCCTAATCAAATGCACTTAGAGTCTGTTTTGAACTTCAGTCTACCGAGAACCACTGCCTTTTAAAGAAACTGCCTTGCGGCTACCACACCTAATTTCAGGAGGCTTTGCTGTATGAAAAGTGAGCTTATCCCTCTCTGTTTTTGCTCATGGTAGATGGCTGCGCGCAGCAGTGTCTCTGGCAGAAGAGGCTTCCTTAATCCTTGGCCATTCCCTTCTGTTATGCATGCATGGAGAGCTGAACTTTTCATGTACACTTCACATTTTATTTTCCCCTCTCTTCTATTCTCATTCCCCTTTCTTTTAGTTCTTCCTCTGGAAGAGCAGCTTTAAAAACTCACTGAAAATAACATGAATCCTCTTCTTGTGGGGCATTTTAATTTCACCTCTAGGAACTGTTACAACCAATACCTTGCCTATCATTGTATCTTCCAATGCTTCTAAAAAACATGGATTTTTAACCTCATGGCCTCATGGAAGGCAGTGGTGGATACAGTAGGTCAATGACGAGGTGGAAATTGTAATGGGGCAGATATTCAACTGTAAAACGGAAAATCTTCCTCAATCTCAATGTTTACGTTGTATTGAGTGAGAGTTGCTTTTCTCTTTTTCTGGAGGTTGACGTCTTAGACTGGATTCTGCTTTAGTAAAATTGCATCAATCTGGTCTATGACCCTATTTCCTAAAACCCAACATATTATGAAGGCTGGTTGAAAACCACAATCTTATTTCCTCAATAAACATAATGCTAGTCACGGAGACCTTCATTTTTTTCTAGTGTATTTCCCAGATGGGAATTTTACAATCAAATCTGAGATTTGAAAGCTTAGTTTTACATGGTGACTTGCCATTAAATATCTGGGAGATATCCATGGCTTCTCTCTTCCTCATGCCCTCATAGCCAGTCAATGTCATGGTCCTGCTTCTTCTACCTTTAGAAGATTTAGCAGCTCCTTCTCTTCCCTTTTATTCTGACTGTAGTTATTCTAGGGCAGGTGCCCATCAGCTCTTCCCTAGGCTGCATGGTAACCTAGTGACCCTCTGTAATTTCTCTTACCTCCAGCTCATTCTCCGTTGTGCAATTGAGCATCCTCTCAAAAATGAGAATCGCGCCTTGTCGTTTCTCTGCTTCAGCACTTAGTAGCTCTCATGGACTAAGACAGTGGTTCTGTACCAGAATATCAGAGATGGGGGAGGCTTTTTCACACTAAACTGGTATCTCTCCCCACATTCCCTACTCCCCTCTTACCGATGTCCTCAGATGCTACTGGCAGGTATGTTGCATACTTGCGTGGAGTGGGTAGAGGTGGCTTTCTTGCTCCTTAGTTCTTTCCTTCTTTGCTGTAGATTTCTGCAGCAGCGCTGAGTTATCTAACACAGATGACCAAGCACGCCATGGTCTGTAATGCTTCTTTGCCTTCCCACCCATTTTCCTTTGCTTGCAGAGTTCACATCTGCTTTGCCTTCCTTCACCAGGTCACTTTTCAGTGATTTTTTTGTGTGCTTTAAACACTGATATTTCCAGGAGGCTTTTGTGGATTTCTTCATGCCTCCCACCTTGCCTACCTTTGTGCTCTCATGACATTCTATGCACGTCTCCGTCCGCATGCATTCCTCCATCCCTGAGCACATTGTATTGCTTTTATCTGATTTTGCATTCGGGTGCCTAGTGTGAAATAGCCATTCAGTAAATGTTTGGTGAATCATGAAATGAAATATTCTTATTTGGGGCAGATTTTAATCTAATTTAAGAAATTCTTTCCTGGCCATTGTGGCAACTTGTATAATCATGAGATTCCATAAAACAATACAGATAAATATTTAAATTACATAGTGAAATTTGTGTTTATTGATTCATATAATAATTTGTGTTAAATATTTAAGTAATTAACAAAATTAGCAAAATAAAATCAGTTTTTCTTTTGCTGCAGAAGGATACTCAAGTGTACAGGAAATCAATACCAGAATATCTTTCTGATATTAATAGAGTAGAAAAACATTCTTGGAAATGTGAAACATGGGAAATGTGAAACATTTGCACCATCTATTATAGTAACTTCCTTCAAGCAGTTACTAGATATACTTTATTAAGAGACTCTTTTGGAATCCTAGACTACAATGCTGACCCCAAAAATGGCATTCATTTAGGCTAACTGCCTCAATTTTATGGTTGATGACCACAAAGCAAAGATAAGTGTTTTTTCCTCCCCAAAAACAAAATTTCATGTTAGTGACAACAAATCTAAAATGCAGAATAGTTGTTTTTAGTCCAGAAATGTATATGAATGAAATTCACAATGTTAAATAGATTGCCTGCTAACGTATCGGGCGAAAGAAGAACTATAATCCCATTTACTGGAGTATGACAAACAGGGACGGGAAAGTTAGGCCTTAGAGCATATCTCCCAAATCAACCATTTTGGATTCTATTGAACCCAGAAGAAAATTGCTCAGTAGAAGATGACGTTTATTAAAGTAGGTTTGGACTAACCTATAGGCCCCTAATTGGTGAGGATACTTCTTTAATTGCTTCCTTAAAGTAATTCAAGGATTTTAAAAATGTTTCCTTTTGTTGTCCTCTAACTTGGAAGAAAAATAACAAAAAAGTATTTCAAATGTAAAGCAAGAATGTTTTAATTAAAAATTATGTCCTCGAGACAGTATTTTGTTCTAAGCCACAACTACATAGCTTTGGGGAGAGTGTAAGAATCTTTTGCTACATGATCTAATTATTTAATCGAATTGTTTTCAGGATGAAAATATGATCAACTTCATCAAAGGTGGAATGAAAATTAGAACAAGTTACCAAATATATAAGTAAGTTAAAAATTAAGATGTGTGTGTGTGTGTGTGTGTTTAAATCTAATAACTGGAAGTTTGTACATTTTTGACCACCTTCATGTGGTTTATAAATGATTCATGTACTATGTACTACCACTTTGTACTTCAAAATTCTCATTAAGTATGACTAGATTTCTTTTATTTGGTATTGGTAAAAATGCACATGATTTTGGTGTACTGCGTATGTATTCAATGCGATAAGGCAACAGAATTTAAGTTCAAATACAATTTTAAGGGAAAAATAGCTGAAAATAAGTGGGGCACTGACATAATTCCTGATTATCTAATAATCTTAGTATCTTAGATAGATACTTAGAGATAATCTTAGTATCTGTCTTCTAAAAACAATTTAGAAATTTAAAATGACAGGTATGTCTTTGATTCAGACTCTAGAACTGCATTGCCCAGTAGAATTTTCTGCAGTGATTCACATGTTCAATTAAGGTGGACCATGGTGCTGTTCATATTTTCTGTATCCTTTCTGATTTTTCTCTAGTTCTATCATTTACTCCCAATGCTTTAAATCTCCAACTGTGATTCTGGAGTCATCTATTTCTCCCTTTAGTTCCATCAGTGTTTGCTTTGAATATTTAGAACCTCTGTTGTTAGGCTCATATATATTTTAATTTTTAATCTTTATAATAAATTAATCTTATTATCATTATGAAACGTCCCTACTTAACTCCGTCTAGTATTGTCTTGAAATCTGTTGTCTGATACAGCTATTCTTGCTTTTTTATAAATAGTGTTCACATGTCATATAGTCAACCTATCTTTTTTTAATATTTAAATTACATTTCTTGTAGATGTGCATAGTTGTGTCTTGCTTTTTTATTTAATACGACAATATGTTTGCACTTGTGACTGGCATTTTGGTGTTTTTCTTTGCCTTGTTTCCCCCTTCTTTCTCTGCCTCCTTTTGCTTTAATAAAATTAAAAAATATATATATGTATATATAGTATATACATATATGTGAGTGTGCATATATATACATATATATGTGTCAGTGTAATCCCTCTATTTCTTAGCTATAGCTAAGAAATCTTTAATTTTTTAATTAAAGATTTAATTTTTTAAATAGCTACTCTATGTAATTACAATATACTCTTACCACTGTCAGCTTAGAATTAATATTGTACCATTGCATATAAAATATAAGAACCTTGCAAAAGTATAGTTTCATTTACCATCTTTTGTCCTTTGTACTATTCTTATGATAGTACACTTATGTATTATAAACCCCACAATGCAGTGTGAAGCTTTTGCTTTAAACAGTCATTATAGTTTTCTCTGTTTACCCAGATAGCTGCCGTTTTTGGTGTTCTTCGTTTATTCCTGTATACTTTCAGACTGAAGAATTCCTTTTAATATTTCTTGTAGTGCATGTGTGCTTTCAACAGACCTCTTCATTTCATTTATCTGAAAACGTCTTTATTTTTTCCTTCATGTTTGAAGGCTATTTTTGCTCAATATAGCATAATGAGTTACAAGGTTTTCTTTTTTTCCTTCTTTTACCCCTTTTATTTTGTCCTCTGTTGTTTCTGTTCAGAAGTCAGATTTATTTGTATCATTGTTCCTATATATAATGTGTCATTTCTTCTGGATGCTTTGAAGACTCTTTTATATCCTTGGTTCTCAGCAATTTGACTGTGATGTGCTTAGGTGTGGCTTTGAGAAATTTGTGGCCATTATTTCTACAAATATTATCTTCTGCTCTATTCTTACTCACTCTGAGTAAGGAGCTTCTGAGACTAATTACTTGTTAGTCAGCCCCATTTTGTTCAATAGGTCACTTAGGTGCTGTTCATTTTAAAAAAAATATTTTTTCCACTTTGGGTATTATCTCAACATCTCGACCATCATGGGGTCAGTTTCTATTGCCTGCTTTTTCTTTGACTATATGTCATAATTTTCTGTTCTTATGTCAATGATTTTTAAATTGATACATTGTAGGGACTCTAGGTTTTGTTACCTTTCTCAGAAGAGTGCTGATTTTTATTCTGGAAAGCATTTAACTTGACTAGACTTAGGCTTTAAATTCTTACTCTCTAGTAGTAGGCAGCATCTGAAATCATGGTTGCATTATTTCTCCTGTCTTGCTTCTGCTTTTCTTTGGAGTCTCCCCAGTGCTCACATAGTTCATGGCTCAGCTACGAGTTTTTATGCTGATTTTGGTGTTTCTCTCCTATGCCGTTCTCCTCTATCTGAAAGTTTGCCCATTATCTACAGTCACTCTGACAGTCTTGAACTCTGTACTCTGACTTTTTAACCAATAAGACTGGTTTTCTGTATAAGTTCTAGGCACCGGGGAGTACTTTCAGATGACTAGTTATATAAATGTAAAGTCCATTCAAGAGTTGTTCCCTTCTGAGTGTTGAGATTTGACACCATCACCATATGTACTCCAAATGATACTACGTTCCTGATTTACAGTAAACACATAAGTATAGACTTTTCTTACCTGTGTCACCAAATTCCATTCCTAATTAAAGAACAAAGCTTATCCTCTTGTACAAAGCTTATCCTCTTGTGATGAACATAGAGAAACTATTCAAGTTTGGTGAACATCCTTTTATGATCAGAAAGAATTAGTACAAATCTTTAAATCAATTCTTTAAACACAGTACAATTATTAAAATCAAGAAACTAACATTGATACAATATTACTAACTACTCTATTGACTTTACTCAAATTTCTCTAATTGTCACACTAATGTCCTTTTTCTAGGCCAGGATTCAATCCAGGATTTTAGATGTTGCATTTAGTTGTTATGTCTCCTTAGTCTCTTTTAATCTAGAAGGGTCCCTCAGTCTTTCTTTGGCTTTCATGACCTCGATGTTTTTGAAGAATACTGGGCAGTTATTTTGTAGAACATCTCTCAATGTGGACTTATTTAATGTTTCTTTATGATTAAATTTAGATTTTTTATTTAAGGTGGGATAGCATAGAAGTGATGTTGTGTCCTTCTCAGTGCATTATATCAGTAGATTCATGATTTCAATTTCAGAAGCCTTGTTAAGTATAACATAGAAGAAATCATGAAAGATTGACTTGACCAAATAAACGTTTACATTTTCATCGTATAAAAATTCACCATAATAAAAAATACAAATGGAAAAGTGATGTAAATGACTGAGGGCAAATGACAGTGTGTGATGCTCATAGCTTGGTGGGAGTTATTCTGGAAGATGTTCTGGCAGTATATATCAAAATTAAGAATGTATATCACCTTTGATCTCAGAAGTCCCTTTTCTAAGAATTTATCGTAAGGTTGGTTAGGATACTATTACTATAGTATAACTTAATGTAGGAAAAGTAATTGATGAATGTACAAGAATACTCTAAGCAGCATGGTTCATAATATGGAAAATTTGGAAACAAATATTTAACAATAGAAATTTGGTTAAATAAATTATTCCATAGAATGCAATAATATGCACTTGTTAAAGAATAGGTAGCTTTCATACATTTTCTTGGGAAATTATCAATAGTACCTATAGAACATTATATACTCTATGATCCTATTTGTGTTTTTTAAAGATTGCATTCTTAGTAAAGCATTAGAACACCTAGAAGATTATTTACCAGACTCTGTGGTGTGGTTTTGTAGGGATACTTATGCTTTTTCCATGTTATTTGAAAATATTGTAACAATTATCTATTATCAGCAAATAGGAATTTACATTTTAATTAAAATAAGAACTCTGAATGTCATATCCACCTCCTGCCATCCTGTTGATATTTTGACATTTGAGTTTTTTATGCATGTGTATAAGCATAAATAATTATCTTTTTATATCATGAAATTATATGTTTTGTGCCATTTTGAAATTTCCTTTTTCACTTCATATCAGAAAATTTTGGGTCATTAAATATTTTTAATTCATCATGGTTTTTAATGGCTGCTTAGTATTCCATTAGTGTATGAACCACATGTATACGCATATATGTATGCATTCATGCAGCTGTCTTCTTAACTAATTTCCTGTTGTTGCCTATTTTGTTTATAAATTTTCATTATACATAAGTAATGTAATATCTCTCCTTATAGGTAAAGTTTTATGTGTATCCATACTATTTCCTTAGGAACAAAAATTGGATTTGTTGATTCAAAAGTGTATATATGTTTAAGATTTTTGATATATAATGCAGAATTATTTTGAAGAGTAACTGGGTTGGCAAACTTTTCGTAAAGGACCAGGCAGTAAGGATTTTAGACTTGTGGGTCATAAGTGCTCTGTCTCAACTACTGAACCCTATAACTGTAGTGTGTAAGCAGCCATAGACAATAACTAAATGAATGGGTATGACTGTTCCAATAGTGTGCCAACCCTTGCACTATAACCACCAGAAGTAGGTGAATGTATCCATTTGTTCTTACCATTGCCGGCCCTGGTTTTCCATTTAAAACTTAAAATAATGCTTTATTATCACCAATGCATATATATTTTACAAAATAGGAAAATGTCAATGAACAAATATTAAACACACACACACACACACACACACACACACCATACACTCTTACCAGTCAGTGATTACAGCTGTAATACCTCAGTATATGTTCTTCTAGAATATTTTCTATACAAATCTAAAGATTTATGTATTTTCTAACCAAAATGAGATAACACTGTACATATTCTTTTGTAACTTGCTTTTTCCAGTTAATGATCTTTATATTTCCATGCCAGTAAAGCTTTATTTCATGTAATACCCAATCCATCTTCAAATTTTCCCACTTGGCCCCAAATTTCTTTTTTCCTGGTATGTCTGCACCAGGATCCAACCCAAGACTATCTAAATGCATTTGATGTTTATGTCCATTAAATATATTTTATTTTAGAAGAGTCTCTATATTCATGACAGTTGTTGAAAAGCCCAGTCCAGTTGTCCTACAGAATATCTACAGATTTGTTTGGTGGCTTTCTTGAGTTTTCTTTTAGCTTGTTTCCTTTTTTAGTCAGCTCAGGCTGCCATTACAAAATTCTATAGACGCGTAGCTGAAACAACAGAAATGTATTGTCTCCTCGTTCTAGTGGTTGGAAGTCCAAGTTCGGAGTTCCAGCATGATCAGTTTCTGGTGAGGACTCTCTTCTTGGCTTGCTGACAGCCACCTTCTCACTTGTCCTCACATGATAGAGAGAGAGTTATCTCGTTCTCTTCCTCTTCTTATAAGGCCACTGAATTTTACTGATTAAGACGCCACCCTATGTGACCTCATTTACTCTGAATTACCTCCTAAAATCCCAGTCTCCAAATACAGTCACCCTGGGTGGTTAGAGCTTCAACATATGAATTGGGGGGGCACATAATGCAGTCCACAGCGTTTCTCTAGCCCCTTATATTTCCTGTAAACTGTAAGTTAGATCTGCAGAATTACTGGATTCAGGTTAAATGTATTTGGCTAGAGTATGTCATAAATGACGGTATATGCTTTATAATTAAATCACAGCAAGTGATACATAACATCTGGTTATTTCTTAATACCTTTAAAATATATTTGTCAATTTAATACGCAATTCCTGGTTATTACCAATTTTTATATCTGTCATTTTGTTAGTTCGCATTTTTCTGATTTAATTTGCATTGAAGATGTAATGGGAAAGGGAGACGTTCATAGAAAAGAAATGAAAGTGAGAAATCAGAAAGTTTTGCTTGTGTGGAACAGGAAAACATAAGAGGACAAAGGGGGCTACTGTGATGAAATCTGCTTTCATCTTTCAATCTTTCCTAATGACAAGCTTTAATTTATTGGGTCTATTTGAGACCATGGTGATCACACTGAAATTTAAATCTTTTTGTCAGTAGTATTTCAGTTGCTTGGTGGAAAGTAGGGAGACTGGCGTGTGTGTAGCAGGTGAGGAAGAGAACACCGCTTGGAGGTCCCCTCTAACATGTTGCAGGGAAGCTAAGGTCACAGTCCTGTGGTTCTATGGCTCCTGAGTTGTGGTTGCTGGTGTTTACATCCTCTCTTTCTTTAAACCCAGAAAGCTTGGTCCTGATAAACAGTGTAGAAATGGGTGCGTCATTCTCTTCAATGTTTATTACCCAAGAGCCTTAAGAGTAAAACTTGGCACAGCACCATCCACTTAAATATTTCCTAGTATTTTGGGAATAATGACATAATTATTTGATAATGTGTGAGTGTGAAATTTGACTTGATGATTTTTAGAGTCCTAGTAAACTTACGCTATAACTTTTTTCTTCAATCTAGAGAATGTCTTTCTATCCTGCATGTAATTCAGAAGAACAAAATCGAGCAACAGTTCTTCTATGAGTTTGAAGGGGGTGTCAAACTTGGAATAGGGGCCTTTAATTTGGTAAGTACATAATTATAAAGCAGCCAGAATCTTTTGTAAAAGAACCATAGGTTTTCAGTGCCTTCTGAACTGCATTTGAACCTCACCCCAAACCTCTACCTGGGTTTAGTTGATAAGTGATATAGTGGGATCAGTTTTCTTGTGTGGGGCTTTGGTCACTATGTGTTGTAAAGTCCTGCACATGTTTAGAGTAGTGTTGGATTGTGCACTGAGGAAAGCATGTAGCAGTCTAATAACGTTTTTCAGTGATAAGGAGCTTGGAGTCCAGTTTCATTTCCACCTCAGAAATATTGTTGCTACAGCATTGGTGGCTTTGGAATTGAAAAGAGATGAGGGAGCGCTATAACTTGGAGGAATAATATTGATGTTTTGGGGGAGATGAAGAGTTTGAGTAGATATCTGTCAAATTGTGATAGATTAGAGATTTTGGAATTTTATTAAGGTTTGACTGGAATTGATGTGAAAATAAAATGGTAAAGGGAATGCTGTTTATGAGTGTATATGCCACCATGGCCATTTTGTTCATGAGCCCATTGGTTGATAACAGAGGTGACAGAGGAAAGAGACCGCAGGATGGGTCACCCTATCCACTTGATTATGAAAATTCTCCTCTGCTGAGGTCACCATTTAGTGAACATTCACATGGGACACAGATATCTTCATGGTTTTTGCCCATTATGAGAGATCTATCCACATATCTGAGAGGTCCACAGACCTTTTTTGTCATCAATTTTCCATCATGTTCTTTTCTATGTCCCTGATCATCCGACCTAACCATTGGCTGCAGCCCACGGATCAGTGTATAATCACACGTAGGGCCATTTCTTTTTCCAAGCCAAGTGAACAACCCTGTGCACTGCTTGAAGTTCTGTATTGGGAGGATTTTCCTTCACCACAACTCTTCAGGGTTGTCCCGGAAAAGAGCTGTAGTGCTGCACCTATCCACTTCTCGGTGATGGCTGCATATCCTACAGAATACAATAGACTTCTGCTTTCTGGAAAAGGATGCTAAAAGAAAACTTGTTTGGAAAGGTGGGCACTGAGGGATTGCCTTCTCATCACTTCATCACTCCACATGAAGGGAGCAAGTATGCTTTAGAGTATCCTGAAAAGGCCCGTTTTTTGTTTTGTTGTGCGATTTTTTTGGTTTTTGTTTTTTACTTTTTTAAGGTTCACTGTCTTAGTTAATTAATTTACAAATAATGATTGTAGTATGTGATGATTGAGACATGCCTAGTGACTAAAACTTGGTTCTCATTTTTCATATTACTGAATCATTAAAACTTTAAGTGGTTTGGAGTTTAATATTTATCTACAGTTAGATACACTAACACATAAGTACACTTGTGCTTCTTTTCTTACAGATGCTGTCCCTTTTACCAGCACGGATTATCAGACTGCTAGAATTTATAGGATTCTCTGGAAATAGGGTACACATTTTATTTTATCTTAATTTTGACAGTGAAAATAAAACATTATTGTTTTTTAATATAAGAGCAATGCAACATGTTGTCATGACAGTTAGTGGAAATTTGTTTGTAGCACAATAATGAGCCATAGGTCCTTGATCATATTTTTCAGGAGTTGAGATAGTGTTTCTTTTGAAAGTTTTAATTTTTTGTCTCTGTTACCTAACCTGGGATTAAAATTTTTATTTTACAAATATTGCTACTTGCTGGACCTTTTGTACTCCTGTGTGGTTCAAATTTGCTTCCTTTACATTTTTGGAATCCCAGAGTCTTTTGTAAAACCAGGAAATTAGGCTAGATTTCCAAGTCTCATTTTATGATTCGCTTGGATCAAGCATGGTTGCAGTATTTTTGTAAAAATTTTTTTATTGGGGGACAGTGTGTTTTTCCAGGGCCCATCATCTCCAAGTTGTTGTCCTTCAATTTAGTTGTGGAGGGCGCAGCTCAGCAACAAGTCCAGTCGCTGTTTCAATCTCTAGCTGCAGGGAGCGCAGCCCACCATCCCATGCGGGCATTGAATCCGCAACCTTGTTGTTGAGAGTTTGCTCTCTAACCAACTGAGCCGTCTTGCTGCCCCTGAACTAGCATTTTAAAGTGTCTGAATATGACTTACATTTTAAAGATTTTTATTAAAAATGTAGCTAAATATAATATTATGTTAGTTTCTTGTATACACCATAGTTGTTCAACATTTATATACCTAAAGAAGTGATCACCATGATAAGTCCAGCAACCATATGATATCGTACAATGCTATCACAATATTATTGACTATATTCCCTATGCTGTGCATTACATCCCCATGCCTTATTTGTTTTATACCTGGAAATTTGGACCTCTTATTCCCCTTCCCTTCCCCCCTTTTTGATTTTTCAATTACAGTTGACATTCAGTATTATTTGACATTCATTTCAAGTGTGCAGCCTAGTGGTTAGGCGTTCATATAATTTAAGAAGTGATTCCCCTGACTAGTCTAGTACTCACCTGGCACTATACATAGTTATTACCATATTATTGACTATATTCCTTATTCTTTACTTTACACCCCCATGACTATTTTGTAACTACCAATTTGTACTTTTTTATCCCTTCACCTTTTCACCCTATTCCCCAACCCCCTCCCATATATCACCCCAACAAATCTAGTACCCATCTGAGACCATCCATAGTTATTACAGTATTATTGACTGTTTTCCTTATGCTATACCCTACATTCCCATGACTACTTTGTAACAACCAATTTGTACTTCTTAATCCCTTCCCATTTTTAACTCATCCCCAACCCCCATCCCATCTGGCAACCATCAATATGTTCTCTGTATCTATGAGTTTGTTTCTGTTTTGTTTATTTTGTTCTTCAGATTCCTCAGATAAGTGAAATCATGTTGCATCTGTCTTTCTCTGTCTGGTATATTCTACTTAACATAATACCCTTTAGGTCCATCCATGCCACCGCAGATGACAAGAACCCATTCCCTTTCATGGCTGAGCAATAGTCCACGGTATATATGTACCACCTACTCTTTATTCATTCTCCCATCGATGGAAACCCAGATTGCCTCCACATCTTGGCCATTGTAAATAATGCTGTAATGAACATATGGATGCACATGTCCCCTTGAAGTGCCATTTTGGGTTTCTTCGGATAAATACCCAGAAGTGGGATTATGGGTCCTTCTTTGTCTCTTGTCATAGCCTTTGTTTTAAAGTCTATTTTGTGTACTTTAAGTATTGCTACCCCAGATTTTTTTGTTTTCTTCCATTTCCATTTTCATGAAATATCTTTTTCTATTCCTTTACTTTCCATCTGTGTGTGTCTTTCAATCTGAAGTGAGTCTCATGTAGACAGCATATGTAAGGGTTTTGTTTTCTTAGCCATTCAGCCTTTCTATGTCTTTTGATTGGAGCGTTTAATTCATTTATATTGAAAGTAGTTGATAGATATGTAGCTACTGCCATTTTATTATTCATATTTTTGAATTTTTTTTTTCCATTTTAAAGATGTCCCTCGAGCATTCCTTGTAATAGTGGTTTGGTGGTGATGAACTCTGTTAGCTTTTTCTTGTCTGGGAAACTCTATCTGTGCTTCAATTTTAAGTAATAGCCTTGCTGGGTAGAGTACCCTTGGTAGTAGGCCCTTACTTTTCAACATGTTGAGTATTTCATGCCAATACCTTTTGGCCTGCAAAACTTCTGTTGAGAAATCAGCTGACAGTCTTATGGGAGCTCCCTTAGCAGTTTTAGTTGCCTTTCTCTTGCTGCTTTTAGGACTCTCTCTGTCTTTAACCTTTACCATTTTAATTATAATGTTAAATATAACTTTTTAATCATGCTCTTCTCATTCTAAAATGCATTTGTTTACCACAGGAATTGGGCCTCCTTCAGTTACGGGAAGGTGCATCTGGAAGAAGTATGAGGTCTCCACTATGCTGCTTAACTATACTAGCTTTTCATACTTATATCTCCCTAATACTTGGTAAGGACTGTATTACATTTTATGTCATTGACAGTTGATTATGTCTTATTTTAGTAAGTACAAATTTAGAAAAACCAGTAAGAGTAGTCTATATTTGTTTATTTATTAATTTATTTGTTTTTGAGTAAAGATGGAAAATAGTGACATTTGGCATAGTGACATTTGGCAGAGGGGGTGGAGGGTTTCTTTCATTGAATTTTTAAATCTGTTCTCAGCTAAAGGAATTCTGTAAAACCGGTTGATAGTGATCTATTTTAGCATCTTCATATTAGATTTCTTTTTAAATTAAATTTTGGGCTAAAATAGTTAATATGGCTATTAAAACCAGAAATTCCAATTAAGAATCTAAGACAACCACTTCTTTCCCGTGAAGAGAGCTTTGCTATATTTTAATGAAATTTAGAGAATTAATTATCAGTATCTACCATGTTTTATGAAGACTGAGGCTTTTTCTGTTCAATTTCTAGGTACGGGAGAGGTGAATCTTGTGGAAGCAGAGGGTCTCCTTGCACCCTTCCTCCAGCAGTTTCCAAATGTACGCCGAAAATTTCAAGTGTATGGTTCAACCATGATCAGTCAACCAGGGATGAGCACTGAACAGTCTGTTTTCTCCCTTTCTCCACAGGGCTCACTCATGTTGTTTTACCATGCTCGAATAGAGCTCCTGAAAGGAAATTTGGAAAAGGTAACTTACTTGGAGGGAGTCATTTTGGGAATTGTCTGTATCGTGGAGTTGCATCACACACTCATTCAACATACATAAATTTGGCTATATGCACTAGACATAAACAAAGAAAAACCTATGTAATTAAAAAGTCAAAATTTAATTTTGTGTATGCATTTTTTATATGTAGTAGATTACTGATTATAGTATACATAAAGAGGCAGTTCAGGGTAGAATATACAAAGTACAGGTGGACAATTTTAAGGGATTTTTGAAAAAGCTCAACTATTGTCAATTTCTGTATTACATATTGACTTTGGAATCTAGCCCTTGTATAAGATACAACTCCATTGTACTACATGTGTGCTCCTCATCAAAGGAAATTATTCACTAATTCCCTTAAAGAACAAGATGAAGAACCTTTTATGTAAATATACTCACAATTTTCTTCTATGTAAGTGGGGTCAAAGATAAATGTATTTTTCTTTAATTTTCTTTTTTCTACTTACAATACACCTTGGATTTCTTTCCAGGTCAGTGTATTTAAATCTCCCTCATTTTTTTTTGATGGCTAGATTTCATTCCATGGGATGGATGTACTATACTTATTAAAGCAGTCCACTATTGATATTTGGCTACTGTACACAGTGCTATTGTAAACATCATTACATGTATATTTCTGTGAATAGAGGTAGTTATATAAGACAGATTCTGATCATTAGGATTTCTAGGTCAAAGATGTTTGTATTTTGATACATTCAGCCACACTGACCTCCTAACTTAAGACTTTTCCATTTAAACTCTGTAAAGATAGAGAATACTTGTTTCCAGTGTTCTTTGCCAACTTTGGACGTTACCCATCTGTGTTTGTTTTTGTGAATTTCATGGCCAAAAAATGATAACCTAATTTTAAAATTTATATTTTTCAGTTTACAAATTTGTTACTTGCGTGTCTTTTTCTCTGATTTGCCTATTCATATCTTTGATAGTTTTCCTATTGAGTTGTTTGTCTTATTCTTAAGGATTTTATAAAATTATTGTATGATGAGGGTTAACCCTTTGGTAGTTATGTATGTGGTGATTATCTTCTCCCAGTCTGTCCATTGCCTTTGATTTTGTTTAAGGTGTATTTTTCCTTGTGGAAGTTCTGACTTTTATTTTTGGTGTTTTCATAAAGGACTTCTACATTTTATATGTTATTTAGGAAGGAACTTCCCTGTTCCCACATTATAAAGTTTCATGACCTCCTCACAGTCAAGAGGCAGAACTTAAGTGCATCATTGCATATAAGGAAAGGAACATATTGTCATACTGAATGGTTTAATGGTGATTTGTTCTTTTTGTACAAAGTGTTTTATGTATTTTTCCATTAGGTTATTATCTCCTTGTGTAATATCTGGATGATCAGCTTTATGCAATTGACTTATAGGCACAAGAGATATTTCGAAAATGCATTTCAGTTCAAGAAGAATGGAAACAGTTTCACCATCTCTGTTATTGGGAGCTGATGTGGATTCACGTATTCCAACAAAACTGGATGAAGGCATATTACTACTCAGATCTGCTTTGCAAAGAGAGTAAATGGTCCAAGGTAAAGTATGGTACTTTTATTAATGTCATCTGTTTGCTAATAAGTGTACAGGATGATTTGCATTAAGGACTGTTCATTTAATAATATGGTAGGGACACCATTTTCTCAACTTAGAGATCCATCAAAGAGGCAATGTGCATTTAGTACCTGTTGTTTATAACCACTGTTCTGAGCATGACGTGCTTTAAAAACCATCCAGAGTCCTTTTCAATAGAGGCTTTACCTCTGAAGAGGAACTGCACTTATATATTAAAAGTTATTAAATAGCAATAGTTTTGGTAATTTTTTGTAGACCTTTTAATGCCCTTATGACAGTTTTTATGATAATCAACATTAATTCTGGTTATTTGTGAGAAGTTGGGAGGATTGAGATGATGATCTCTTGTCCATTTTGTCCATGTTCTCACCCATGAATGCTCCAGATGTACACTAGGAAAATGATCAAAATTAGGTGAAAAGTGTTCATCTCATTTGCAACAGGCAATATAAGACTTCATTTCCATTTATTTCTTTGACGCTTCTTAAATACCATATTTGGAAGGTTTGTAGGTCATTTCTGATTGCAAGGTAGAAATGTCATGCTCCTAGGGATGTTCTATAACTAGATGCTTTTCTTCATTTCCTCAGGCAACATATGTGTTCCTAAAAGCTGCAATTTTGAGTATGCTTCCCGAGGAGGATGTAGCGGCAACTAAAGAGAATGTGGTAGCTTTATTCAGGTAAGCAAGACACTGTTTCTATAACCAAGACCCTGAATGTATACAGGAGTGCACAAATATATCTTTCTTTTTCCCTTAGGGATCTTCCATGCTTCACCTTCATATTTGTTTAATTTAGTTACTCATTTGATACAGAAACTCTTAGAAAAATACAGTTAGCTAAGAGCCAAAATGTCATCGTCTTAGCAGGATTTTCTAGATATACTGGTGTAACTGGGAATCTTGACAACACATTATTTTTGTTTTGTTATTGGGTCTTTGCTACTGCATTTTGAAACACGTTTCCTAAAATGGTATTGTTAGCAAAAGATGTTAACTGTTGCTGTGAATCAAAGGTATTTTGTAATCAGGTAAACTTAAAAAACATAATGTATCCTTCATTTTCATTATTGTGTCAAAGATTCTGAAAAGCTCTGCTGTGAAGTAATCTGTTTAACCTTGCTTAGACCACTATCCATCCATCCATCCATCCATCCATCCATCCATCCATCCATCCATCCATCCTTCTGTCCATCCATCCATCCATCCATCCATCCATCCATCCATCCATCCGTAACCTTTTTGTTGAGCACCTACTGTGTGAGGGGTACTCTGTTAGGTGCTGCATAAATAGTCATGGCTCCTGTCCTTGTGCAGTTCATAATGGAACTAGGTATCAGTGAAATAATCACACAAATAAATGCAAAATTACAATACATGACTGATTTTTTTTCCCTTATACTTCTCTCATCACTCCGTCTTAGTATCTTTGTAGGCTCACCCTACTTTATCCAGTTATTAAATACCCATGCTTTTTTATTTCACAGGTCAGTCTTAGAGCCTCCACCTTAGGGAGTCTCATCCAAACCAAATTTAAATCTCTAGTTCAGACCTCGTGACTGATCTGCAGACCCCTGTATCCACCTTCACTGGGATATGGCAAAGCCTTTTAAACTCACCGTTTCCAGGCTTCCCTCGCAAACCCAGTGTCCTTCCTCCTCTCAGGGATTGAGACCACCAGTTAGCAAGTCAGACACCGATGATACTTGCGTCACCAGCACTGCCCACTGTCCCCTCGTCCCCTAATGGGAGAAGAGGTGTGTATAGGTGCGTAGAGTGAATGATGCTTCAGATGAGATCTGAATGTAGAGGAGGAGCTGCTGGAGCAGTGGGCAGTGTCATCATGCCATTTCAGACCTAGGGAACAGCATGTGAGAGGACCCTGCTGTAAGAAGGAGTATTGCACATTTAAAAAACTAAAACAAAGCCCATATTTGATGGACACGATGCTACATTTTTTAATATATAGGTCAAAGGAAAAGAAATGTCAAGGATTATTCAAACTATGTCCCACAGAACACAGAATTCCGTTTCAAAATAAGGTGAAGTATGTATTTCGTGACAGAGATCACCGGTAGCCCTAGCAGGAGCTGATAAGGTAATAAAATGGAGGTGGAAACCAGATTGGAGTGGGCTAAAGAGTGAATGAGAGTTGAACATAAATACGTTACTGGGTAACTTTGACTATGAAGGGGGAGAGAGAGAGAGAGAGAGAGAGCGCTATCAAAGGGTGTTTTAATGGGAGAGATCTGAGCAGTCTCAAAAACCACTGAGAAGGATCCAGTTGAGAAATAAAAGTTGCACACTTTTATTGTGGAAAATGAGTTAATTAATGTTTGTAAGTTTCCTGAGAAGGCAAGAGGATAGTATCCAAAGCACTGATCGCAGGATTGGATTTCTCTAGGAGGACCAGGTCCCCTTTTGTGTCGGGAGGGAAGGAGTACAGAATAGGTGCAGAGCTTATCTGTGGTGGTATGAGATGGAAGACTTCCTACCTCATTGTTTCTGTTTTTCTTTATGAAGTGTGGGAGGCAGGGTCTTTTGTTGAAAGAGAAAGAGAAGTGGTCTGTCTGGAGGTCTGAGGAGGATGGAAAATGATTGAAATCATTGCTGCAGAGAGTGGGACAGTGAACTAATGAGAGCTATGGTAGGGGGAATGGCAGGCAGTTCAAGGGACCATTGGAGGTTGGAGCTGATGAATTTATAGGGATACCAATCTACTCTCAGTGTGAGTACAGGGAAGGTGGGTACTGAGCTTCACCCAGGCTTGGGTTTTTGCTACATGACTGCAGCGACTTGCCAGTGGACACGGGAGTTTAGGACATAGGCTGGAATGTGCAGGAGTATAGGACAGGGCAACTAAGAAGGGATATGGAAGAACAGGGAGAACGAAGGAGACTGCTAGATTGGGAGAAAGTTGAAGGGCAGGTGCCAGGGAGTCTTATGAGACGGCCATGTTAGAATGAGGTGAATGGTGTTCAAAGGGTGGTGTGCTTGAATTTGTGCTTTGAGGTAGAACAATTACAGGTGATAAAGGGGCAGGTAGTTGTGGTAGAAAGGAAGAGACGACTACTGGAGATGAGAGAGTTAAGGCATGGAGAAGCAACTCGGCGTCCTCAAACGTAATTGGTGACAGAACCACTTAAGTGGAATATTAAATCGTGCGGCCACATTATGAGAGATAGTATTTTAGCGGAACCCTCAGACTTATCAGAACAAATTTGAAGGCATGACCAGGACAATCTTTTCATCTCTTTTTAAAAAGGTCTTTTAAAACAGGACCATGGTTACTAACTGTAGAGTCAACATTAGTAGAAGCCATGGTATCATAAATGCTACTTCTTACTGGTAAAATGCATTTTTCCATCTCACATAAACAACAACTTATGGCATATCATGGAATATTAAGATACAGTGAAATCTTTTAAATCTCCTTCCTATTTCCTCCACTTGAGAATAACTTTTTTCCATATCAAAACAATTTCTTTGAAACGTGACCAATCTGATTTTCAGGAGAAAGTTTGAGGTCTGTTATATGATCGATAGCATGTAATTTGTAGGGATGACAGGCGAGTCCCTAAAATGAGTGTTTTCTTCATATGTACTCTGTGACCATTAAACCATGAGACTTCATGTCCAGTGTGCGTGTTCTGACTCTTCCCCCAGCCTCCACCTCACGTTCCCACTGCTTCATCCACGGATGTTAATGAACATTAAGGCCTGGGCATTCTGGTTTAAAACCCATATCCCCCAATTGTGCCCAGAAATAACCTAATACAATTTTGTCCTCATATTGCAATATTTTTTCTCATTTCATTTTTCTTTCCGTGATGAAATTGGATCTTTTCCTGAATTCTTTCTCTGTAACGCATTTGATGCGTTTACAAATTTATGTATAAGAAAGTGCTCTAGGAACTTGTAGTCTCCCCATCCTACTCTCATTTTATGTGCTTGTGAATTTCATAATTGGAATTTCTTAGAATTTTGAGAGAAAGCTTGTAAACATGGCGCCTGTCCTTAGCTGATTATTTTCAAAATCTCGTCGTATGCTTGTGGAAACATTTTCTCAAGTTTCATATTAATTGACAGCTATCTTTTCAGCCACAATTATTTTATAGATCTTTGTCACACTTGGCAATAGGGATAGGGAATATACCAGTATATTCTCTTACCTCTGATTACCTACAAGGTAAGTAAATACTTTGGACTCTTTCCTTTTTACTTACCGAAATTGCCAATTTTATATCTAGATTTCCTGTGTTAGATCAAGATATATGCTAAGTTAACTAGAAGGACGTATGTGTCAACCAGAGAAGTTCTGAAACTTGAGCATGCTTCAGAATCACCTCATGCACTCATTAAAATCCAGATTGCTGGGTCCAGCCTTAGAATTGCTGGTTCCTTAGGTTCAGGGGTGGAGCCTGAACATTTGCATTCGAACAGGTTTCCTGGTGGTACTGATGCTGCTGGCATGGGAAACGCAGTGCGAACACCACAGGTACAAATACTGCCTGTGTTCTAATGACCTTTCGCTGGGGTGGGGCTCTTCACAGACAGGTGGAGGGTTTGAAGCAGAGAATTGCCGGGAAATCTATTCCTACTGAGAAGTTTGCTGTGAGGAAGTCTCGACGTTACTCCCCCTCATTGCCTGCCCCTGTGAAGCTCGTCTTGCCTGCCCTGGTACCTGCCTTTATTTTTCTTACTGTTTGTGTTCTAGAAATAAATTGTCTATTCATAGCTTTTGTTGTGAAGTTCAGCTCAATTGAAAACCATTGTAAGGATTTGTGTAAGGTGAACATTCGTAAGTAAATTGTTACTAATTACATAATAATAAAAATTTTAGCTAATGCTTTTTTGGCTGGTTGGTATGTTTTAGGCTATGATAAAGGCTATTTTAAAAATATATGTCATTTAATTCCTACAGTAACTCTATGAGGGTAGTTTTTCTTTGTAGCCCCATTTTACGGAAAAGGAAATTTAGGCAAAGAGAGGTGAGTTGACTCAGTTGAAATTGAGTTGAATTATAATGTAAATCTCATATGTAAGTTTACCTATTCTAGTAGCCACGTTCAAAATGAAAAGGTAAAAATTAAAAAGGAAAAGGAAACATGCAAATAATTTTAAGAATATATTTTGTGTAACCCATTTTATGCAGAATGTTGTTGTTTGAACTTGTAACCAATAAAAATTACACGAGGTATATCACATTCTTTTATATGGTACTAATTCTTTGAAGTCTGGTGTGTCTTTAGCTTAGAGTACATCTCCATTTGGACTAGCCACATTTCCTGTGCTCAAAAGCCCTAAGTGGCTGCTGGCTGCTACATTTGGCAGTGCAGTGCTGGTGTCACATTATTAATCGTTAGGCCATGTCGGCTAGACTTCCTAAAAAGCGTCATTTCAACTTAAATTTTCCTAATGAAGACTCTTTTTAAAAGTACTGAATATATCAAATTACTGTGACCCTTTGAGGCATTGGCTCTGCGTAAGTAGTCACGTAGCACAGAAAAACCATTTAGTGCAAGTTTAACATCTTCAGTTTTCCTCTGGGGTTTCGTGAAAAATTTTTAACAAAACATTTATTCAGTTTATTCAGAGAGTTTATTCGTATTCAGTTATTCCCCTTTGAAAGTCACTTAGTTGTTTCTAATTTTTCCTATTTCAAACATGCTACAGTGCATACATATTCTTTTATATTTCTCTTTTTGTACATGGGCATATAATTCTCTGGGAAAGCAATGTAAGTCCTGGTTGTAGGGTATATACATTTAATATTTTGACATTGCCAAGCTGCCCTCCAAAAAGGCTGTACCAATTTAAATTTCTACCAACAGTGTTTTACTGTTTTAATTTGCATTTTCCTGTTGGTGCAGTTGAGCATCTTTTTATGTGCTTATTAATTTTTATTTCTTTTTTGTATGAATTCTTCATAGATTTCTCTAATTTTTCATTAGGATGCTTATTGTTTGATCATTGAACTATAGGAACTCTTTATATATACTGTGAGAAAGAAAACTGCAGCCCACAGAACACAGGTGACAGATAGGAGCTGGGCCTGCAGCTAGTGCTGAGATCCAGGTGTTCCCCACTTCACATAAACAGTCTCAGGGAACACTACCCTCAGAACAGGTTATTCTGTGCCTGGGAGAGACAAAATATTAACCATACTGTAATATGAGCACCGATAAAAACAAGAGCAGTGTGCAAATCACAGAAATGATCAAATATCCCTCTTTCCCAGGTAACTTGGGAGCCTACTGCTGTTTTACCAGTTACAGGTTTTAGCTCCATTCCTGATTCATTTCTGTCAGTGATTTGTGCTTGGAAATGTTTTCTTTCTGTGTTGCAGAACTTTCCTGAAAATCTTCTAGAGCTCCATAGTTCTTTTTCTGCTATGGAACTCAGATGCTACCTATATCCTGCTTTGATCAGTAGGGGTCTTACAGAACGTTAACTCACTGTACTTATTTCTCCAGATCTTAGGGTGTAGAATTGGCTTGAATTTGTGGTAACTAGGAATTTGACCAAAATCCTGTATTTCAGAAAATCTTAGATACTGGACTGTCACATGTTTTCATGGTATAAAAGAATCTGAGCCCAGTAAAATATTTCCTGTGTTCATTTCCAGTGATGTTCTTGGAAGCAATCTATGTAAATGATTGACAGATATTTTAAAATGTTTCCCTTAAGAGTGACAACGAAAATTTGTATTAGATAGAATTGTTTATACTATCAGTTTAAAATATTATATTTATTTCTGTGTCTGTCATTTATTATCTTCTAAAAGGATTAAATACCAGTAGGTACTTAATAAATATTTGTTGAATGAGTAAATTAATTTTTCAGTAAAAACATGCTATACTGTATGTATTAAATTACTTCACAGTATAAAAGGCAAAAAGCATATAATAAAATCACCAAACTTCAAGTGAGGAAAGCTCAGGAAAATGATGCCTAAGTGTTGTCCTGCGATCCCCAGCAACCAAAGCAAAACATACATACGTAGTTTGGTTGCCTTGTTTTCATAAAGGAGATCGAATAACCACACATAATTGTAAATGGTTTTTCATTCTTCCTTGTTAGGAAATGATGTACATCTGGAATGGTTTTCCAGTGCTGTGCAAAAGAAAGGACCTTTCTGAAAATCTGTTGTTAACTGTTGAAAAGGCTGAGGCAACTTTACAAAATGAAAGTAAGTATGAAAAATAAAAGCCTTGAAATCTTTACCATTACCCCTCTCTCGTCCTATCCCTGTGCACATGTGCCCATGTTAATCTGTGTGCGTCACAAGGACAAAAGAGCTTGGGCTGCAGGTGTCTGGGTGATTGCATCAAGCTGAAGAGAGGACAGATGCGTGTGTCAAACATGGATGGACCTTGGGGACATTAGCCTAACTGAAAGAAGCCAGTTGCAAAAGACTGCGTGTTATGATCTGTAAAGATAGCAAGTAGATTAGTGGTTGCCAAGGGATGGGAAAACTGAGGTGAGGGTGATAGCTCAAGGGTGTGGCATTTCTTTTTTGGGGTGATGAAAATGTTCTAAGATCGATTGTGGCGATGGTTGTACAACTCTGTAATATACTCAAGCCAGCGAATTGTCTACTTTAGATAGGTGAATGGCATGCTGTGTGAATTAGACCTTAATAAATCTGTTACCAAAAAGGATGAAAGGAAGAAGGCAGTCGAGTTAGAGCAGCAAAAGCATGCTGCACAAAAGGAAAGCATGCACTTCTGCTTTTAGTTTGTGACGCTTTCCATACCTCCTTTTGCTCTCTAATGAATATGTTTTTGTAGACACACAGAATTGTTTTCAAGTTTAATCTTATCACAATTTAAGTTTTCACTCATTATTTTTGATTGTACTAAGAGGCCCCTTTCCAGTTTACTGGACGCTCCATTCCCTGGAAGCAGCTGGCCTGTTGGTACAAGGTTTAGAGTCCCAACTCCCCAGCTGCGAGACTCTGGGAAACAGACCTCATTGCTCCCAGCCTCCGTTTCTTTTAAAATGAGAGTGGTGTTGCGCCAGGTGATATCCCACATTTCCTTGTTCTGACATTTTCTAATTCTCTATCTTTAATCGAGGCTTTCTCCTTTGATAAGCCATGCCATGAATGGTAACCTTTGCCGTTTCTTATCAACCCCCAAATCTTGGGTGACATCCCAAGATAATGGTCTTATTCTCTGGAATGTTCTAAGCACAGAAGTTAAATGAAAACTTCTGTGGTGATAAACAGGGTAAAGGGCATAGAAATTCAGAGTCAGGGAAAATTATAACAGTTAACTCATTTTTCTTAGCTGGAAAAAGATGGGCACTGAAGGAGCACTGCCTCCATACTCAATATACTTGCCTACTCCCCTCCACCCCCCAGGGGGATTACATTAGTGAATATGGCTCCAGGGAGGAGGACCTCATTTGGATCAGTTTTGTATTTGGAGCTACAGTATGGAGCTGAAATGCCTAATGACATTACTCTTTACAATTTAAAAAAATTAAACACACAGTTACAGTTGATAGATGTAGGTGAAAAAAGTCACCCATATTTTTCCTGCAACACAATTTATAATTTTTGTGTATTTCATCCTATTCCAACTTATTTTTATAGTTACTATCAGTGTACCTGGACATACACTAGCCTAGTTTTTCTTTGCTGAATATATCATACACTTTTTTAAAAAACCGAGGTGTGATTGACGTAAAAAAACATTATATTAGTTTCAGGTGTACAACATAATGGCACAATATTTGTATACATTGCAAAATGATTACCACAATAAATCTAGTTAACATCTGTCACCATACATAGTTACACAGTTTTTTTCTTCTGATAAGTACTTTTAAGATCTCCCGTGGTTTGCTGTGTATAATGCTCACTTTATTGCCCAAATCTGTGAGGGAAAAATAAGGATGAGCATTATACGCGGGTAGTACTAATTCCCTATCTATATAAATGTTTATAATTCTTTTATTTATGCTTATGAGTTAAAAGTGTAACTCTAGACATCAATGACGATATCTGTATGCAAAATAATACCCTGGAATATGATAACAGATTTTGCTGAACTTATAACGAACTTTCAATAATGAAGACTTGTTAGCCTTCTGTGATGCATACATATCATAAATTTGTTACCAGTACATAACATTTCTTGTAACTTGTATCTGTTCTTGTGTTTTGTAATTATTCGTTACGTAAAATTTCTTCTTCCATAATAGGTTAAAAAATAAATGCTAAAATTCCTTTATAATACAAAAAACAAGTACCTAAATGTAAATAAATAAAAATTTGAATTACAAAATTAAAACAAAAGAATTTTTCCCTGAAAGTTTGGACCAAAAATGTTGGTGCGCGTTATACACAGGAGCACATTATACATGGCAAAATACGGTACTCGCTTACCGTTTTTCTCTGAAAATAAGACCCAGCCGGACAATCAGCTCTAATGCATCTTTTGGAGCAAAAATTAATAAAAGATCCGGTCTTGTTTTGCTGTAATATAAGACCCCGTCTTACATAATACCATACAAGACTGGGTCTTCTATTAATTTTTGCTCCAAAAGACGCATTAGAGCTCATTGTCCGGCTAGGTCTTATTTTCGTGGAAAAATGGTAGCAGCTTTCAAATACACAATACAGTATTATTAACTATAGTCACTATGCTATATATTACGTCTCTGTGATTTATTTATTTTATAACTGGAAGTTTGTACTTTTTGACCACCTTCACCATTTGCCCACCCATGACCCCCTGTCTCCGACAACCGCCAATCTGTTCTCTGTATCTAATGAACGTGGGTTGGTGTTTTATTTTTAAGATTCTCCATATAAGTGAGATCATACCATATTTGTCTTTATCTGATTTATTTCACTTAGCATAATACCATCAAGGTCCATGCATGTTTTTGTAAATGGCAAGATTTAATTCTTTTTTATGGCTGAGTAATATTTGTGTGTGTTCGCACGCGTGTGTGTGATTATCTTTTGTTTTTTTTTGAAGATTTTATTGGGGAAGGGGAACAGGACTTTATGGGGGAACAGTGTGTATTTCCAGGACTCTTCTCCCAAGTCAAGTTGTTGTCCTTTCCGTCTTAGTTGTGGAGGGCGCAGCTCAGCTCCAGGTCCAGTTGCCATTGCTAGTTGCAGGGGGCGCAGCCCACCATCCTTTGCCGGAGTTGAGGAATCGAACTGGCAACCTTGTGGTTGAGAGGACACGCTCCAACCAACTGAGCCATCCAGGAGCTCAGTGGCAGCTCAGCTCAAGGTGCCATGTTCAATTTTTAGTTGCAGGGGGCACTGTCCACCATCCCTTGCGGGAGTCGAGGAATCAAATTGGCAACCTTGTAGTTGAGAGGATGCGCTCCAATTAACTGAGGCATCTGGGAGGCAGTTCAGCTCAAGGTGCCGTGTTCAATCTTAGTCGCAGAGGGCGGAGCCCACCATCCCTGCAGGACTCTGGCTGCCATCCCTGGCAGCCTTGTGGTTGAGAGCCCACCGGCCCATGTGGGAATCGAACCAGAAGCCTACGGAGTTAGGAGCATGGAGCTCTAACTGCCTGAGCCACCAAGCAGGCCCTGATTATCTTTATTTATCCATTGATGGACACTTAGGTTATTTCCATATCTTGGCTATTGTAAATAATGCTGCGATAAACATGAGGTGCATATATCTTTTGGATTTAGTGTTTTCCTTTTCTTTGGATAGATACACAGAATGGAATTGCTAGATCATATGGTATTTCTATTTTTTTTATTAGTTTCAGGTGTACAAAACAACAATGATTAGACATTTACACCCCTTCCAAAGTGATAACCTCCCCAAATCTACTACCCTTCTGACATTATATGTAGCTATTACAATATCGTTGACTATATTACCTATGCTGTACTATACATCTCGTGACTATATAAATATATACTTAATTATAGTTGCCATTCAGTATCATTTTATATTAGTTTCAGGTGTACAGCGCAGTGGTTATGCATTTGTTAATATATAACCTATGAAGTGATCCCCCCGATAAGTCCAGTACCCATCTGACACCCTGCATAATTTTTACAACATTATTGATTATATTCCCCATACTGTATTTCACATCCCCATGACTATTTTGTGACTACCAATTTGTATTTTCTAATCCCTTTATGTTCTCCCCCATATCCCAACGCCCCTCCCTTCTAGCAACCATCGGTTTTTTCTTTGTATCTCTGAGGCTATTTCTTTTTTGTTTGCTCATTTATTCCATTCTTTAGAGTCCACGTATAAGTGAGATCATATGGTATTTGTCTTTCTCAGTCTGACTTATTTCGCTTAGCATGATATCCTCTAGGTCCATCCATGTCGTTGCAAATGGTAAGATTGCATTCTTTTTTATGGCTGCATAATACTCCGTTGTATAAATGTATCACAGTTTCTTAATCCAGTCATCTACCGATGGGCATTTTGGTTGTTTCCATGTCCTGGCTATTGTGTATAGTGCTGCAATAAACATAGGGGTGCATAATGTTTTTCGAATTAGTGTTTGGATTTCTTTGTCTAAATACCCAGGAGTGGAATTGCTGAGTCATAAGGTAGTTCTATTTTTAATTTTTGGGGAACCTCTATACTGTTTTCCATAGTGGCTGCACCAACTTGCAATCCCACCAGCAATGCACAAGGGTTCCCTGTTCTCACCAACACTTGTTATTTGTTGATTTATTGATGATAGCCATTCTGACAGGAATGAGGTGGCATCTCGTGGTTTTTATTTGGATTTCTCTGATGATTAGTGACATTGAGCATATTTACATATATCTGTTTGCCATCTGTATGACCTCTTTAGAAAAATGTCTCTTCATGTCCTCTGCCCATTTTTTAATTGGGCTGTTTGGTTTTTTTGGTGTTGAGTTATATGAGTTTTTTATAATAAATTTTGGATATTCACCCCTTATCAGATGTATCATTGGCAAGTATCTTCTCCCATTCAGTAGGATGTCTTTTCATTTTGTTGATGGTTTCCTTTATTGTGAAAAACTTTTTAGTTTGATATAGTCCCATTTCTTTTTTTCTTTTTTTTCCTTGCTCTAGGAGACATATCAGTAAAAATATTTCTAAGGGTAATGTCTGCGAGTTTACTTCCTATATTTTCTTCTAGGAGTTTTATGGTTTTGGGTCTTACATTTATGTCTTTAATCCATTTTGAAACTGTTTTTATAGATGGTGTTTAAGAAGGTAGTCCAATTTCACCTTTTTTTGCATGTATCCGTCCAGTTTTCCCAGCACCATTTATTGAATAGACTGTCTTTACTCCATTGTTAATTCTTGCTTCCATTGTCGTAGATTAAATGACCATACAGACATGGATTTTTTTCAGGCTCTCTATTCTGTTTCATTGATCTATGTGTCTGTTTTTATGCCAGTACAATGCTATTTTGGTTACTATGGCCTTGTAGTGTAATTTGATGTCAGGTATTGTGATACCTCTCACTTTGTTCTTATTTTTCAAGATTGCTGTGGCTATTCTGGGTCTTTTATGGTTCCATATACATTTTAGAATTATTTGTTCTCATTCTGTGAAAAATGTCATTGATATTTTGATAGGGATTGTGTTGGATCTATATGTTGCTTTGGGAAGTATGGACATTTTAACTATATTCTTTCTATCCATGAGCATGGTATAGGTTTCCATTTATTCGTATCTTCTTTAATATTGCTCTTCAATGTCTTATAATTTTCTGAGCATAGGTCTTTTACTTCCTTGGTTAAATTTATTTCTAAGTATTTTGTTTTTTGATGCAATAGTATGGTGGTTCTATTTTTACCATAAACTTCTAAAATTGTTGCTAAATGACCCTTACATTAATTTCAAAATCTTCATAGCACTCCATGGATCTAATATATCATAATTTAGTCCACTCTTTCAGTATTGTTGTGCATTTAGGCTGCTCTCCATATTTAAAATAATTCTAGCTTTAGATTCCTATTAGTCGGGAAAAGAAATATTAAAGAATGAAAGCTGATACAGTGGGCTTAACTGCTAACAAGGTCAATGGCTAGATAGTTAAAGAATCCAATAGAACAAGGAGCAATGCTGTTCTAAGGCCACAAAGTCTCCCCCCAATTAGCCATCTTTCAAATACAAACCAGTGGACACAGGGAGACCAGGTAAGTGGAATATTTTGCTCTACTATTGCAAAACAGTCACCCACAAAGCTCATCTATTGAGTAACATCGTTCCCCCTCATCCATGGTTTTGCTTTCTGTGGGTTCAGTGGCCTGTGGTTAGCCACAGTCCGAAAATATTAAATAGAAAATTCCAGAAATAAAGAATTCATAAGTTTTAAGTTGTGCACTGTTCTGAGTAGTGTGATGAAATCTCGCACTGTCCTGCTCTGTCTGGCTCAGGACATGAATTATTCCTTTGTCTAATGTATCCACCTCATTTCATCTCATCATGCAGGCATTGGATCATCTCACATCATCACAAGAAGAAGGGTGAATACAGTACAATACAATCAGATACTTAGAGAGAGAGACACACACACACACATTCACATAACTTTTATTACAATATATTTTTCTTATCGTTTAATTATATTAGTTATTGTTAATCTCTTACTGTACCTAATTTATAAATTAAATTTTACCACAGGTATGTATGTATAGGAAAAAACATAGTGTGTATAGGGCTTGGTACTATCTGCTGTTTCAGGCATCCACTGAAGCGTCTTGGAGCATATGCTCCGCGGATAAGAGGAGAGTACTGTAATGTCACCTTCCCATAGTAAAGGCAGCAATTTTATAAAAGGACCATGTTTCCCTTTGTCTTATTTTTCTCTTCCCCTTTTAGAGAGAAGTTATAACACTTCAACCCCTAATGAGCTGGAGCTTAGGTAGAGAAGCCAAATATTGAGGTATTCATCTTCACAGACTGATAATTCCCTTTGATTTCTGGGCACCCGGGAAACAAGTGGATGAGAAGCCTCATGAAACTGGGATCAAAAAGAGGATTTCAAAGTTTTTTCTATTTTACACACAACCAAAGGAGTGTATATATAAGTACAGACGACAGACTCACTTTATGGACATTTTAGACTTTGTGTGTTCTAGAAGTTCCAACATATTTTCTATATAGTTTCTATTAGCATAGAGTTGTGATAAGCTTCCTTACTATTTTTTTATAATTGTATCTTTTTAAGTTTTCACTGTTTTGGTAGTAAAATGTACGTAAAATTTACCATGTTAATTATTTTTAACTATACAGTTCAGTAATGTTAAGTATATTCACATGGTTGTGCAACCTGTCTCCAGAACTTTTTCATACCTATTAAACAATAGCTCCCCATTTCCCCCTGCCCCCGGACGTGGCAACCACCATTCTACTTCGTTTCTATGAATTTGACTATAGAAACTTCATGTAAGTGGAACCATATAATATTTGTCTCTTTGTGACTGGATTATTTCACTTAGCAGTGAAATAATAGATCCCCTACATCCATATTGTAGCATGTCAAAATCTCTTTTTTCCTTTTTAAAGCTGTATAATTTTCCATTACGTTATATAACACATTTTGTTTATTTATTTATCCATCGATGCACATTTGGATTGCTTCCACCTTTTGGCTATTGTGAATAATACTTCTGTGAACATGGGTATGTAAATAATTTTTTGAGACCCTGCTTTCATTTCTTTTAGATATATGCCCAGAAGTGTAATTACTGGGTCATATGCCATTTCTATTTTTAATTTGTTGAGGAATGACCATACTGTTTTCTATAGACCCTGCACCATTTTACATTCCCACCAACAGTGTACAAGGGTTCCAATTTCTCTACATTCTTGTCAACACTTACTATTTTTTTTTTCAGTTTTGTTTTTGTTTTGGTAGTAGTGATCCTAATGGGTGAGGTGATCTTCACTATTTTTAATGTGAAATAATTTCAAAAAGGAAAAATATTTCAATTTGTTTTTGAGTGAAAAATCAACATAAGTCACATCATTTCAAATTTAGATGAAATGAAACTGTATGAAAGTTCACCTTAAAAATGAGATATCACAAAATGTAATTCTGTAAAATGTATTTGAACGATTTTATTAGTATTCATTTTTGTTCGACTAATTTAGCCACTTTTCATCAGTTTGTTCATTTGAACACTTTCCTTGCTAAATATAGAATTAAGATAGTCAGATAAAGTATTTGTTCCTGCTATTAAGGGACTTACGTATGACTAAATCCCACCATCCACAAACTAAATGGAAAAATGAATATTTTTAAATAAGTGGAGTTTTGAAAACTGGGAGGTAAAGGAAAACCTTTTATTAAGCGAAAACATTTGTAGGGTACTTTTTTCTCCCAGAAAATAGGCCAGCTTGCTTCCTCTGTTTTGCTACAAAGATGAGTTTGGGTTCAGTAGAGTAAATTCTGATGTTTGAATGTCCATCTTTTTAGTGTAGACTAATATGTACCACTAGATAGCAGGGCCTTTGCATATTAAGAAGTCCTAAGGGACCACTGGGTTTTCTCTACTTAAGGAGGCTCTTCATCCCTATCCTTAAGTTTATATTGCCCCTCCATTGGTGGGGGAAAAAATTAAAGGAATAATGTATGTATCAAACTACACATGTAAAATGCAGTAGGAATTTAGAAAACCAAGACAATGTGTCTATCCATTCCTTCCTCTTTTAAAGACATATTGAGATGATAGGCTTAAGAGACATTTAAGCAGGGCCGGGGGAAGCTTAGACAGACACATCTTATTTCATAAAATTCTGTTTTTATATGTCTTCCCCCAGGTTAAAAAAATATATATATACTACATATATATATGGTTTCTTTTCTGAAGATCGATTTTGGCAGGTGTTACGCATGAAATTTATGATGATCTCTTCCAGGTCCATTGTTTTATGCAGGAAGATTACCTGACATGAGTTTCCCCCTACCCCCCACCCTCTCCCAACGACTGTTATGATCTTTGAGTAATTGAGTTCCTATTCTTCTTCAGAGTCGGAGGAAAAAATCCAAATTTGGAAAATAGAGTAAAATTGTAAACCCGAGTTGACTTCATCTCCACCCTATCCCTCCTCCACTTTATTATTAGGAATTGAATGTGTTTTTGCTTCTACCTTTGGCAAGTATCTCAAAAGTCAAAGATGGTAGAGGGCACAATTGGCTTTCTACTCTGACAATGCCAGAATTCTGAAAGGCTGGTCATGGGTACAAAAGGAGGAATACTGTTTAAAGAGAGAAAAATATTTGGAATAAGATGCCTGGAGTCAGCATTTGCTGTTTATTCCATTAGTGTTTCATTTGAAATCTAACCACATTCAACATGTAGCCAGAAGTTAGTACAATAGCTTTTCTTTGACTATTCATTGTGTTTAATTTGCTTGGTGAAATTGTATAGCAAACACAGACTTCCTTAAAAGAGAAAGTCATTTGCTTAATGGCTTTTCACTTCCTAAATCTATTTTCAATTTTTTCCTTTGGTACATTTCAATTCACTTCTAAAAAATTTAATATAGATATTTTTGAAGTTTGGGCCTCAAACATTTTTTTCCCCTCAGCCTATGCTTTGTTTTATTATTAAGTGCAGATCTTTTGTGATGAAAATGTGCTTCGGCAGCATTATCATGTAATTTTCTTGGAATATGCAATGGAAACTGTTGAAATGTTCATCCATGAACTCACCTATAAGCTGGAGAATCATAAACAATCATATTTTAAGAGAAAATAGTCATCTGACAAATAGTGCTTTGTGGTCTGAGAAAATGATGGTTTGCTTTCTTAGGTTTTTGGAGGACTTTTGTGTTTTCGAACCCATTTTCCATATCCCTAACCCATGATCTAAATCAGGGGTGTCCAAACTTTTTTCAACGTTTTTTACCAAGGGCCATATGCGGTAAAATACACAAACAGCCAGGCTACTCACTCAAGGTGAAGTACGTATTGCCTCACCTGGTTTATTTAAGTAAACTAAATATATTTTTGGAATTTGCTGCGGACCAATTAAAAATGGATTGCGGGCCGCAGTTGGCCCGCGGGCCGCAGTTTGGACACCCTTGATCTAAATGAAAGTTAAGTGTGTTGTGGCGTTACTGGTACTTTAGCTTCCCATTCTGTTATGTCTTTTCCTAAGCAAAATCGTCGTTCAATGAGCACCAGAATTTTGTGGTAACACGAACTGTTAGAAAATCTACACAGAACTCAGTAAAATGCACAAAAATTATACTAAAAATTAGCATCTAGCATGGACCGTAAGGGTTTGGTTCTAGGCCTGGAAAGATAATGCTTCTTAAATGTATATTTCAGTCAGCATCCATGATTAGAAGCATGAATGTGTGTGTGTGTGTTACAACGTGGTCCTTAAGTAATAGGAAAGGTAATGTGGTATTGATATCTGTGATTTTCTTGGTGAATGACCTATGAGATCTTGGAAACGTATCAGCTGTTTTCAGCACCTAGCAGTTAAGTGACTTCCTTCTAGTCGGTTAAGTGGCATCGTTAACCTCCCATAGAAACAAACTGAAAACCAGCACATGTTAATGATCATTTCTTAGGTTTGTTCTGAAAGCAGGACGATTCCAATATGAGGGGCTCCCAGGGCCTCATTAGTTTGGTTTACTTTACTGCCCCCACCCCCGACCACCACCACCGTGTTGTCACAGCCTGAAATGTGTAAATTATCAGTCTGCCTTGGAATGACTTCTTAGTTGCACCTAACTTGCAAAAACCCCCAATTTCAAAAGTGGTAGATGTGAAATGGCTACCTTTGTCAGATCGATGTCACACATAATATGGTTCCTTCTGTTTAATATTCTACAGCCTTGGACTGTAGAAGGCAAAGTGGTGAAAGAAAAACCTTTACATTAGTCTCAAGTAGTTAGTAGTGGGTAAGGATTTTAGGTAACTGGTATGTACTTCAGAACCATTTTATCTAATTGTATGACATAATACCCTCTCAAAAAAACGTAGCCTTGGAGGATTGGTAAGTTATGAACATAATGATCTGCAGAGGGTATTCTGCATCCTGAATTTTTAATGGGTAGAAGCCATCTGCTTCTCCATATGGAAGTGTTATCCTCATCTGCACGCAGCCAACACAATCAGAAGCCAGAACCACAGGAGGAGGCTGCCTTCTTGCTCCTCATGGCTTTACCTTGTACAGCATTAATAAAGCTCTTTATTTAGAGTTCAGATTTTCCGCTGTTATATCTAAGGACACATAATTCAGAATATGAGCACCGGAAAAAAAAAAAGTTAAGTGAGCGGAGTGAACTCCTTAATAAAATGGTGTACTAACCTAATGCAGTACATTCAGTATTCTTTTAATTAAAACTATTTTTGCATTGTGTTTTGTTCACTGAGGCCTAGCAAGTGCTAAAAATATTTTCCTTAGCTCTAAAAGTGTTTTTTATTTTTGTGCGTGATTTTTGTTTGTTTTGCTTTAAGACTTCAGCGACTACTCGGTAGATGATGAGTGCTTAGTGAAGCTGCTCAAAGGGTGCTGCCTGAAAAACTTACAGCGGCCCTTGCAAGCGGAATTGTGCTTCAGTCATGTTATCCAAAGGTAAAAACAAACACGGAAACCAGCCCGCGTGAAACTGTGGCTTTGGGGGAATAACTGAAAAAGTAGTGCTTTTACCTCTTGCTGCTGACCTTTTCCTTGGTGTTACCAGAGAGAGAATCCAGTAGTGTTTTCTCCGTTCTTCGAGAAGAAAATTATAATGTAAGTGGAACGTGGCTTTGTGCATTTCCACTTGGTGTTTAAAGGTGACCCACAAAAACTAAACTTACAGCCAAGCTAACAGGTGTCTGTCTAAACTCTGGCAGCGATGTATTGAACCTCTGATACTTTTTTCATTCCTGCCTTCGCTTTCCCATTTATTTATTCCATAGATATTTGAGCACACCCTGTGTGCCAGAGACTGTTCTGGAGCCTAGGGATTCAGAGTTGAGTAAAGAGACTTGCCATCATTGAGATAGTAATTTGGCAGGGAAGAAAGACATGTGATGAATGCTATAACTGCTTCTCCTTTGGAAAGGGCATTTCTTCTGTATATGCATGAGTTTTGGGGTTTTTTTCCCTCTAATATTAATAGCACTGATGATGGTGATGTTTTGCTCCTTTACTAAACAGAGAGTTGAGTCAAGGTTCTGATGCCTGGTTTTGTTGTCTATACCTGGAGTCATAAATGCAAATACCTACAGCTGCGAGACAAGCAGCCTTCCTGAGTGATGGCAGGAATAGGGATTGGTGGGCACTGCAGACCTGGGAGCTTGTATATTCTTTCTAGACAACGCAGCCACTCCTTAGTGCTAATTGATGATTGTTCTGTACAGTGTAGGCCCAGTAACAATCATCCCTGCAACTTTTCATGAAAAGCCTAGAATATGGATTTTTATGGAAAACCTCCTGATTTTTAAATATTGGCTGACATTTTTTGAAAACACTGTGAGCCGAATAGATCAGAGCCACAGACTGCCAGTTGACGTCCTCTGTTCCATATCACGTGTCTTCCCATCCATGGCCATTCGTCCTCTTCTTTGTGACAATATTTTATGAGTATTTAGGAGGACTGGTGTTTTTATCAGAAGGAGACCATGTCTATCTTTCAAATAAGTAGTATAGTGTTCTTAGTAAGCATGTTAAAGAAGGAGCCATGGAGTTCTATTTTACTGTTGTTTTTATAAGGATCAAAAGGATGATTAAAAGTATTACCCATTTGTGCTGTTTGTTGTGGTTTGACAATAGTGGATTATTTGCGCATGTGTTTTACAATTTTGGATTGCGAGTTTTTCTTCATTGGCACTTTATCTTGAGACTCCTGTGAGGCTAGGATTGAGGAAGAATCTCTCTCAAGTCACTTTGCTTTTCTTTCTCCCACATGTCCCAAAAACTTTCGCAGCCCAGGCCCACAGTTTCGTTCATTTCATTGCTTAGAGGTTCTTGGATCCTTGGGGCAATGCAAATTTGAATTGCAGACGAATGTGAGGACACACTATTAGTTATTAATGTCCTAAGAAAGGTGCTTTTACTTCTCACCTAGAGCACAGGCTACTAGTGATTGAGTTTTTTATAATCTGCCCTTTCTCTGAGGGAGGAGCTGTTCAAGGGCCCAGCTTACATAGAGGTCCCAGGCTTGGCTCCCTGTCCCATATGGGCCCAAAGCCTCATCTCCTACATGGACATTGAGACACAAGCCCTGGTCAGTTCAGAATGAAGCAGACCCCAGGAGTGCTTTGGCATCATCCACACACTCAGAGTTCTGGTTTTGTTTTGTTTTCAGTTGGAGAATTTTTCTTATGTTCCTGTGAGCTGAGCTATGCCTTTGAAAGTGTGTTATTCCTATTTTTTTCAGTGCTTTGAGATGTTTTGTCATCAGAGAGTTTTCATAATATTGCTGAAAACAAAAGTATTGACTTCTTTATTGACATTTTTTAGTGTTATAAGACTTAACAATACAAAGCAAAGTGAACGTTAGCAAAAACAACACAGCATCCTTATTTCTAAATGGAGTCCTTTACTGAACACATTCATACTTGGAAGGATGATCTTGTCCTTTCCAGAGTTAATCTTTGAAGATCTGCATGTACTCGTCTACCTATGGGGCAATAAACAGTCCTCAGTGCTGGACTGAGATTAAGGAGTAAAATAGGAGATAAGCATATTAAAAGCATGCTATTTATTGCCATAGTTCGGTGCTTTGATTGGATAAGGACAGCTTTTCTCTGATAATGGGCTTTAGTGCTGTGCCTGTTTTCTGAGGAATGGTCAGAATATGTATGTTGAAACAGAGTGATACATTTCTTGTTCTGTGAAGAAACTTAATTGCTTTTCATTCCCTCTTTTAGTGAAAAGCTACTGAAGTTTGACCACTACCTAGTGCCATTTACTCTTTTTGAGTTGGCATTTTTGTACAAAAGCCAAGGGGAGATTGACAAGGCCCTAAAGACCCTTGAAACTGCCAGGTAAGTGACAATGGCAGCTTTTCCCTGGTTGCTATGGAGTGAGTAATGTCAATACCATGATAAGAACAGCAGTAATACTGTACATACACCTACAAGTTAAAACAGTCGTGCGAGTTAGTAATCATGTTACCCTTGCTAACTTAGGCTTAGTTTGTGCTCATGGCTTTTACTTCTGAACGCCTGGCCCTGTGACTAGTTACGGATGTTGTGATTGTGGGCTTTTGTGTGACAGATATCTAACCTAACCTGTTCTCTATCAAGTCGGCAAACTTTTTCTGTGCAGGGCCAGATAGTAAGTATTTTTGGTTTTATGAGGTCTCCATTGCAACTACTCAGTTGTGTCAAAAGCAGCCCTAGAAGACAACAGGTAAATAAATGGACAACAGGTCCAGATACTGATCATGATTCGCTGACTCTTGGTGTAGTCAGCCGAATTTCTCATTTCGTCGAAGACCCACTGTTTGAAGAAGCCCTTTGAATCCGCCCCTGACTCTCTACTTTCTGTCTGTTGTGGCAAGTTCAAAGCACTTTGTCACTTCTGCCAGACAGTGGCTTTCAGACTTGTGATCATGGTTCACTCAGTGGAGGCAAAAGCCCTGTGGTCTGTTTGCCTTGAAGACCTTTTGCAGTGGACAATGCCATTTTAGCCCCAGGCCATACGTAGCTTAATGGTCCATTGGTTCGTTCATTTACTGAAATTTAGCAAGTGTTCACTGAGCACCCTTATGTGCCCGGCACTGGTAAAGGCTCCAGACAGACAACTGTACGTAAACAGGCAGTGTTTCTGCTCTCTTACTTGGAGGGGATTGTTAAGTAAACAAACAAGTAAGAAAAGCAGCAGTGGCATGTGCTTTGCTGAGATTTACAGTATGATACAGGGTACCAGGCTGTTACTTTCGATTGGGTTGATTCTGGAAGGCTTCCTTGAGGAGGTGATGTCGTAGTTGAGATTTGTATAATTAAAGCCAGTCCTGAGATCAGTCAGCAGAAGACTATGTGGGAACATTTCTGGCTGAAGCCACAGCTACGTAACCTCTGTATTAGGGGGTTGGGTTACTAGGTTGCTAATGATGGGGAGAGAAGAAAACATACTTCTGTTTACACTATGATATCTTGAGACGCCTCTTAGGTTTCCACGTGGAGACAGTGAGGTGGCAGTCTATTGTCGAAGCATGGAGTTCAGTGGAAGAGTAGGGGCCAAATGGAGAGATTGCAACGTCACCAGCACAGAGACAGAGCTATTTAAAGCCATGACACTTGAGTAGGTCATTTTGGGAGACTTACATAGCTAAAGAAAGAGATCCAGCATAGAGCCCTGGGGTATGCCGTCCTTGTAGAGATGAAGCAATAAGATTAAGAAGAAGTGGCCAGTGAGTGAGGAAGATATCCAGGAAAGCCAAGTGAACAGAGTGTTTCAAAAAGAAGAGAGTCGTCAGTTGTAAAGATAGCTGCTGACAGGTCGAGCAAGGTGAGGCTAGGAAGTGAACGGGCTAGGAAGTGAACTTGGCAGCGTGAAGATCATCGGGGCCTTTGACAGGTGAGGTGAGAAAGTAGAGTCAGATACTTTAAGCAATTCTTCCTGGATGTTTTGCTGTGAATAAAATATAGTAATGGGGCAGAAGCTCCGGAGACATGGAGCCGAGAGAGCCTTCTTCTCCTTCTTCTCTTCCTCCTTCTCCTTCTCCTTTTCCTTCTCCCTCCCAGCCTCTTCCTCCTCCTCATGGGAGACATAAGAGCAAGATGCTCTTAAAGTTCACTTATTGAGAGTGGTAATGACTCATATTTCAACTGACATGGATGTATCACCAAATGTAGCTAATGGAAAATTAGGGACTATAAATACTATTGTTCCAAGTATTTATTATTTGGACATATTTAGTGTTACCTAAGCATAATAACACAATTTTGTAATGATGAAAATAAGGGACTAGTAATTTACTAGTAAAAAAGAAGACCAGCAGTGATCAAAAGTCACCATTAACTCAAGCCAGTACCGATGATGACAACATAAACAGACTTCCTGATAATGTCAAGACTGTCGATTGTCTGCAGTTTTCCTTATCTAGTAGGAGCTTTGTAAAGTTGGCAGAATTAGTGGCCAGACATTTAGGAAAATATTCTAGGTCATCCTTTGGTAAACTCTAGATGTTGATTTAGCTTATGAATAAGAGCCCTTATTATGAATTATAACCTTTTTTCAAGGTTACCGGTAAATAGCACTTAGACTATTATAAAATGGAGGGCTATAGAAAGAAATGAGTTCCACTACAAAGAAAGACGTTACAGCTCACCCATGGGCCAAGGCAATGTATGAAAGCTGGAGCCCAAAGTCGAAGCCATTCCATTTTACTGATTCTTAACAATTCTAGCAAAGAGAAGTCAACATGAATGATCTGAGTAAAGTTTTTAAATAATCTGTGGATTTCTATGACCCTCACTGACATTGTCACACAATAATCATTGGCCAAACCATTGATATTTGCCTATGGGAATTGGAGTAGGTAATTTTGGTGTCACCAAGTAATCCTGCTGTTTTGTTGTGGTTGTTTCATGGGAATTTCAAGATAATTTTGGTGGGGGGGTGATTGATCACATCCACCCTGTTTATACAAGGCTGCCTTAAAATACCCAGTTTAGAAAAAGGAGGCCAACTATTTAAGAGTAGTTCACAAAATTTGTTAAGCCCTTCTCATAATATTGCTGTGTTTGTGAGTGGCTGGGTAATTAAGTAGAACCTTGCTACTCAAAGTATGACTTTTAGGCCACCACTAGGAGGCTTCTAGAAATAAAGAATATTGCCATCCTCTCCTCACAGGACCAGAATCTACATTTTAACAAGACCCACTGTTATGCATGTTCAGGTTTGAAAGCAAATGAGGAATGAGGATGAGAGGAAGTGGGATGGTGGTGGTGCTCTGCTATACAAAGGAATTTTGATACTACAATTGTCTTGTTATTGTCTTTAGAAACAACTACAAAGATTACTCCATGGAGTCTAGACTGCACTTCAGAATTCAGGCAGCTCTTCACCTGTGGAGAAAACCTTCCTCAGATTGATCAGAACGTGAGGAGTGGAATTTTCTCTCCATTAACACCGGCATCTGCTATAGACTAGACCTTGTATTAAAGTGGAAAAGTGATCTTGTGAATGAGAGACAAAAAGTCGATTTTGTTGTCAATATTTTCTATCATCTGTGTGGTTTTGTTCTGTGTTGTTCTATGTAAATTTCTCCCCCCTAACCCCACTGCTGTGGAATAATGTTGAATACTATCTAGAAAATTCGTATATTTTGCCTCTCCAAAAAAAATTTCATACTAGATTTGAATTGGAGAGTGAAGGAGCCTTTTAGAGGACTCACAGGTACAATAAAGTCTAATTAGATTATTTATTTTTTTTAATATGGAAGTTAATATTGTTTAAGTAGCAAATGGTTTACAAGTTGAGCCATTCTTAGATATGTTGGTCAGTTAAACCTGAGATATTTTGTTGCCTTGTATTTACATTTCAGAGGGGAAAATAAAATTGCCTACTTTCAAAATAGCTTTCAAACCTTCTGAAAACTCCTGAAGACAGGCAGTGGGTGCACATGGGGATGGGGTAATGTAGTTAATAGGTTGTAAAGACCTGCATCTATCAAAGATGGTGAAATACTGTTTGTTTGTTTTTTTAATTTTTCATGTACGTTAAAGGTTGTGACATTTTTGAGAGACTAACCTGTTTTTGAATGTACTTAAGTCTATTATAATGACAAAATTTAAAAAAAACAACAACTCTGTGTCTAATGGGAATAAAAAGTTATATTTTAGAAATTATCTGCAACTTTAGCGATGAAAGCTTAAAATATCTTATGTTGATTGTTTTTCTCATAGGAAGCAACACATCCTGCTGCTTTAAATGATATGTAAAATATCAATAATTTTTACACTCTTGATGTTGGTAAGGTCTAATTTTATAACCTCTCTAGCACTGTGATGGTTCCTTGTAAATATCTGGACTCTGTTTAGTCCTTTAATTTGGAAACACAATCAGGGCACTGAGGGGAAGAGAGCCCGACTCTGTGTGCTTGGTCCTGGCCCTGCTTCTGGTGAGCAGTTACCAGAGTGACCTCAAGGGAGACCCCGTGCTTGCTGCTTCCTTATATATTTCTTATCTGTGAAATGGAAAAACAACAGATGACTGTCAAGGTCTCTTTCCGTTTTATAACCGTTTGTCTGTGTTTTGCGTATTTATTTTCACCAAACAACTGTTAAAATGTATAATCCGAACGACTCCCACTTAGAGTGTGTTTTCATTTTGCAATCATCACTGCCTCCCCTCCCCCTCTTCCCCCAAAATGTATGTTTTGTAGCTGAGGACCAGTTTACATCCAGAGAGAGAAAAAAACAATTTGTGAATCACTGAATCAGGGTTTCATGCTATATCTGTTTCTATTGTGAAGAAAAGCTTGTCATGGAAGCCTCTGCTGTTTAACAGAAAGAGTCCCAGACTGGGGGTCAGGAGCCCATCTCTGTTAGTTAATAGTTCCTCGATATGGAGCAAGTCATTCACCCTTTCTGGGACTCAGTTTCCCCAATGGGGACAGCACCACAGAGCTTGGTGCTGGTGAGGGCTCAATTAGGGCATAATCATATACATAGCTTTTTGTAAGCTGGAAGGCTATGTGAATATCAGTTGTAACATTCATGATTTTTATACACTGATTACAGTATCAACACAGAAAGATTGGCTGAATCTGTGGTCTCTGATGTAAAATGAGAAAAGCTTGGAAGTTCAAACACCTTTAAATTTATTCATGTGTTTGGCACTGATAGTTGCTTAGATTATGAATTTGCTCCTTGCTTGTTCTTCCCTGCTCCGTGAGCCTGTACCCAGAAGGTCTCGGGTCTTATTTTCTTTAAGGTATTAATTCTTGATTAATATTGAGGGTGTATTTCCAACGAAAGGTGATTAATACAATTCGAGACAGCACCACCCTAATCTGTGCTATTAATACAAGTTATATGACTTGACTGTAGGTCTAGACAAAAGAGAAAATAAACGGTCATTACAAGAAGTAGTGGGAAATACGTTTAATAATTATTTTTTATATAATTTGGAAAAATGTTTATAAATTCCTTAGAGGAGCTTTGATGACATTACTTTTTTTAAAGTGTAAGTACCCACAATGTTTTTGTGAGAAGCTGTAAGTCAGAGCAAATGTCGGTAAAAAAATTCTATCTGGTATAAAATGAAAACAATTAAACTAATAGTGATTATTTTTTATTTTATTCTAACTATATTGCAAACAAATATAAAAGTTATTCCTGTTTAGTTAAAATTTCCTTTTATTTTTCTTGTTTTGTTTTTATTATTACTTTCTATTCTTTTTGTAGTTAGCTGGTAATGTGGGTGGGTAATCTATCCAGTGGACTTTTAAGTGCTGTAATATCACTCATGTTACGTATTAATCTGTTTCCTGCCATGTTCAAGACACTGTTGGTGGCACCAGTTTCTTGTGACATCAGTTCATATTGCGTTTTGGGAGTTATTTTGTGATTCAGGGTGTTCTGTGAAGAATGATACTGAAGTGACAATGTTGTATCTAATGTTTTGAGGGGCATATGTGGAGAGTTGGGCTGCCAATGTGTCTGACAGTTTGTGCAATTTGTGTAGTTTTTGGTATAATTGCTTTTAAAAAAAAAGAAAGGAAAATAGAGAACCAGAGTTCTGACTGGTGCTGTGTAAATTTAAGACTCAAGTAGAGGTTATGCTTTTGTAGGACGGGTGACAGGGAAGGCATGATTTCTGTTTGACAATTAATGGAAGATTAACTACATCGGTTCTTATACAGACATGTATTTTAATGTTTCTATGCTTCTCCTGGATACAAGAAGGTCCCAAGTTACATGGGGAAAGGGAGTCTATTGATTCTCTCTTTCTTCTGCAAGTGGGTCCAAGCTATTGGCGGTGAATTTCAGATAATCAACGTCAAAGATTTTAAATCATTGAAACAATCTTGACAGCGTAACCATCTCTTTTGCAAAGTTGTAGTTTAACAGAGCTATGTGATTGTCATTCTTACCTGGCCTGGAAGCTAATGGTTTAACTTTGAAGTTTAACTCTGATTCTGATGAAGTGCTTCAACTCAGTGAGATGTATGTAAAGGTGAAAATTGCCCCCTTTCAAAGAAAAGTGTTTTCTCTTTTGAAGCTACTTTTAGAGGTAGTTACTTTGTGGTAGGCACTGATAGCCCTTCCATTAATACTCTGATTCCGGTTCTCATTCACTTAAAGGGAATCTGTTGATGTTTTCAAATAGATGTTTTTCTTTCTTTGGACAGTAAAAATAATAATTAAGAAACGGTCTCTGACCAACTGGAAAAAATTTCTGGAATTACTCATTAATTCTTCATTGGCTTTCTTCCATATTTTTATTTGTTCCTCGTTATTCTCTCCATATTTGTAAATCATAAATTCAAATATGTTTGGCTAAAATGAATTAATGAAGACTCCAGTGATTGTGTTGGTGCCCTAAGATTTGGGATTCATAGTGCCTGGAACGGATCTTGTGAAATTACCTCATTCTTCCTAATCTCTAAACAGTATTGTTTCCCCTTCAGTCCTTCTCTGTCTAGTATGGTAGCCACTGGCCACCTATGTCTATTGCGCACTTGAACATAGCGAGGGGCACGCGTTGGAATGATGCTGAGTGTCAGGAACCACCCATTTACACATGCCGCCATTCTATTTAAAGGACTAATATTGTGCTGGAGTTCTGGCTTTTACCTACTGACTACTGTGGTCACCCTGTCACCGGGGTTGCATTGTCAATTGTGGTTCAAGTATATATTGGTGGGGTTTGCTTTTTCCATTTAAGTGTCCATAAACTTGCATTTCATCAGGTTTGTTTTGCAGATGAGCAAGGTCATTGGCATATTTGAACACTGTTCCTTACCCACTCCCCAGAGCTCCTTCTATACTAAACTAAGAGAATTTCATTTTTAAGGTTACTGTTTTAATCAGACTTTAATGATATTGCTTGCTTTTTTCCCCCAGATGCAACAGCACAAACTGTTAGAGTTAAAGAGGAAGTGACTCTCACCTTTGAGATGTTAGTAGTTTTATGACTAAAGTAATATTTTTTAAGATTAACATTATTCTGAAACAATCAATCCCCTGACCTTTCAATCCCTTTATATTATTAATGTTTCAACATTGACCCAGCTAGGCCAGTATTACTATTTAAAGATTTTTAGACACTAGTTACCCATTTACAGAATAATTTGGCAGGTAGTTTATTTAAGCTTATGTATTTTATGCCTTTGCTACCTATTATTAATATTTTTAATGTGTGAAACGCATACATATTTAATAAGTGAAATGCATACATTTCTGACATTTTAATCTCTTTAGACATTTGTTGATCAGATACATAGCTAGGAAACAGCTTCCAACATATTAAATAGACAATGCTTTATACTGTTCTTTCAGGAGTACAGGATTTTTTCCAGATTGTTTCCCCTTTCCCAGACCAATTATTTACATTTTTTTCCTTTATATATCAGATTGCTTCTCATTGCGGTACTTTTTGTCTTTTATACATCTTAGATTTAGTTACTTCAGAATGTTGAACTTGAAATGTAATGAAAAGGACACATCAGAAGTTACCATGAAGGAGATTATGTTCGGTGTTGAGCAGTAGCTGTCTGACCTGGATGGTGCTAAAGTCCATTCCAGTCTGTTTATAATCTCATAACTACAGAAAGAAATGGTGCAAGGACTATTTAGTGGATTGAAAAGACTGAGCAGTTCTTGGCCTAATCCACCCAAAGGGATATGTGGATCTAGCTTTGGAGGAAGTCCAACCCCCATTCTGTCCAGTTTACAAATGTGTCAGCACAGTAATACTGCATGGAACAATCAAAGCAGCCACCTTACTTATAATTCAGTCTGCCTACAGATTGGATATTTAATAGGAAAATGCAAGATACTTTAACAGCAAGCTTCATTAGGTAAAACTTGCATATTAATATACAATGTACCCTGTATGTTAATCCTGTATGTAGTTCTTAGAAACCTATAACTTAAATGATGAATATAAGGGATGCTGGCATACCCCATGGGAGCTTTTGTTTTATAGCTACTTAGTATTTTCTGGTAAATTGGTTTTAATTATTGGTAGTCTGTTTGGTACCACTTAGGAAAAAAGTTGGTCTCAGTGTAACAGAACTGATACATCATTTCAGTTTTAAAGGAATTATATTATTTTGAAATGCTAGAAGGTCTTCCTCAATTAGAAGTGATGACCCTCCCTCCTTTGGAAATCATGCAAACATTTTAATTTATTCTCATCTTCATTGGAGCCAAGTGTTCAGGTGGCAATTTGAGGTATAGTAAATGAGTTTAAACAATTTTCATTAATTCACTTTTTCCTGAAGTGATTTTATTCTTCATAGTAGACAGTTGGCTTTCTGTACAATGATTTGTTTTTTAAGAAAATAATTTACATTAAAAGAGAGATTATACTAAACATTATAAATCTTAGGTTATCGTATTAATGGCTTAAGGGGAAGAGTACTATTGGGTTCTGTTTAACTTAAGATTTCCAGTAGGAGGACACATGTGTTTCACTGATATATGCCGTCCAGAAAAATTACTTGATTCTCAACAATATTTTGCATTTTAATGAAATGTTAAGAGGAAAATTTTCTGAGTAGTTTATTGTTTATTTTCCCCCTTTGCTAACTATTGACATCAAAACGCCTGAATGAATACCAGATGACTCATTTGTATACTAGTGTTTTAAAATATTTTCTTTGCAAATGTTCACCGAACTCTTGAATTTTTTGATGCAAGTTGCTAAATTGTATGTAAAGGCAAATATATATATTTAATAAGTGAGAGTGTTATTTTATTACTGAAATTTATTTCCAAATCAAATTTATTTTGTAGGTACTTCACTTGGGACGTTTTGCTTTGCCTTAAAATACACAAACAAAATAAACTTGTCTTGTGATCGAATCACCTAAATATCCTTATGTTACCTTGTCATGTAGGAGAATTTTGAAATTCTTCGATAATGTGTATTTTTCACTTTTCTTTGAATTAAAAATAGTTAAAGGCCATAGTGTTTCATGAATCAATGTATGGTTTCCTGTTGAATTATCAAAGCTACTTGTATATACTTTGTAATTCAATGTTTTATTAGTAAAAATTGTCAGCATTTTATCTTACTCATTACATTTGAGCTTAGTCTTCTATATTTCCCATTCCCAGTGGTCACAGTTTTACAGAGCAAAACATTTTTAGAAATTGAAGATGTGTGAGTTCTCTGTAAGATAAATGTGTCAGTAGCATTCATCTGCTGATGGTATTGGATCTGGTACCAGAAAGTGAAATAGATTGTAGCTATAAAAGCATTTTATCAGTATAAGTCAGGAAAGAAGAAGAAAACTGTGAACTCATATTTTTAATATAAAAACTGTGTTCCCAATGAGTATTTGCTTGCTGATTTTGTGTTAAGATTCTTATCATCTATGATTGTAAGCTAATGCTGATATGAGATCTAAATTTTCATCTGAAGAGAACAGTTCCTGTAGCCTATTTTTAACGTTTAGACATTTTGAAAACAGATGTCATCTTAGAAATTGTATTTTCAAGTGCAAACAAATCATCCCAATTTGAAAGTCAATGTTTCATTTTGTATTCTTTAGTTTTATAGAATATTCTGCATTATTAGATGCATGTTTAAGTTGCCAGATGTTCTCAGAATTCTATATTTTCATATTGCTACGACTGGTTTACCTACAATGTGCACTTGAATTGTAATTTAAATAAATTACACTTGATGGAATTACAGTCTTACTCTGTTTGGTCTACATGTGAAAGATGTACACAACCTCTATTTTGCTAATCTTTAATTGCAGTGTAATGTACACCTGAATTTTTGTCCTGGTAAGACTTTCTTTTTTACAAACCTTTACAGGCACACGTGAAGGCCCTTCTTTGTGCCATGTTCTTGGCTGAGCACCGAACATGAAGAGATAAATGGGATGGTACAGTTTTCTTGAGGCAGGAGTGCCGCTTTGTTCATTTTTATTTTTTATGATCTACTAGCTTTTTATAATCCAAATAGATTTGTATTAGCTGCTACAAGGTTTAGTTTAAGGAGGAATCTTTAGCATTCAATGTAACACAGTGGGAAAAAAGGTTGGTCGCTGGAAATCAAGAGGTCTGTATTTTAGACTGAGCTGGGCTAGGTAGTGGCATGCAATCCCCCCTCCAGCAATTTCTCTGAAGTTTGCCTCAGTAAATTGGGGACAATTCCGTGACCTTATTCAGCTTTAAGGAGGAGGTATGCAAAACCCACAAAGTGTAAAAGACTTTTCCCTACTCCTCCCTTATATGAGTTAGGGTACACCAACATCTGGTACAAACCAGGTTCCTGCCTGTGAGTGGCTTTTCATGTTGTGTTTCAGTAACCCATGTTATCGCAGTCTGCCATCTTCAATGCATGGCTACTAAAGTCACTCTGCTCTTCTGCATTGAATTGCTGAAGGGGAAAAAACTGGAGGGTTGTGTGAGGGAGCTGGGGCCTATCATTTGTTCACATTCTGTTGGCTAGCACTCAAGTCAACTTGTTTGGCCTAATGACAAAAGGCAGAGAAATGTATGTGTTTCCCCGAAAATAAGATGTAGCCGGACAATCAGCTCTAATGCATCTTTTGGAGCAAAAATTAATATAACACCTGATATTATATTTTATATTACATTATGTTACATTACATTACATTACATTATAAAGACCCAATCTTAATGGTAAAATAAGACCAGGTCTTATATTAATTTTTGCTCCAAAAGACGCATTAGAGCTGATTGTCTGGCTAGGTTCTTATTTTCAGGGAAACACGGTAGTCTAGCTGTAGGCTCAGGGAGAAGAGAAAATGGGTGTGGTCAACAGCTTGTGTCTACCACATCCCTATTGGGGCAGGAGTCACCATGGTTTCCCCAGTGAGTCCTGTGCTTTCATGTTTGTCTTGGTTTTTGGCACGAGCAGCTTGGTGGATTTGTGAACACATTACTTACAACTCTTTGGGTTGAAAGTAAAGAAATCAACTTGAGCAAGTGTAAAAATAAAAACCTGAGGAGAACTATATTAAACAGATAAAGGATAGAGTGTGTCTTGTAGAACCCATGGGCGGGAATGTGGGATATAGGTAAATAATATTAAGCATAAACTTAAGGAGCTTTTCCGGTAAAATAATTAGGGCCTTTATCTGGCTTTTTGCAGACTTTCATATATCTAAAAGAGGCAAAGTGTCATTTGAGCTTTATAGGGGAAAGAAAAAGCCAAACATAAAATCTGAAATTTTAATTAAGAAAATTTGACGATGTTAAACAAGAAGCAGCTGTGAGGGGGAAGATTTGTGTGCATTTTTAGCCCCACTTTGAAAGGCTCAGATTTTCTCTGGAGCAGAATACAGCAAATTGTCACAAATCTTTTTTTTTCTGAGAAACCAGTTATATCAACATTACCGCATGCCACTGCTACAGCCTGCATGCCCAAAATAACATGAAAAGGACTACTGCAAATCTATTTATAATTAAGCCACTAATTATTGCATTTGTGACCATTTCCAAGAATTGTTCCTACCCGAATATGAAATAGAAAATAAGAAGAGCTCATTCTAGCCATGAAAGTTCCCATTTTTCTTTTTTCTTCACTTAATGGTTTATGTTAGTAACTACTAATAGTTTTGAACAGAGCAAAATCATTTTAATAATATTTTGGAGACTTCATGTTTTTCTTTATTAAAAGAGGAAATGTTTTCCCTTTTTATTTTTCTTCCTTGTCTGAGTTGTTTATTATATTACAGCTTCTAAAACCCAGATTAGAAGTCTATGATCTTGTGACGTCCTGAGACACCAACTATTTCCTGAGTTCCCTTCCATTATCAGATTGTTATTTTGGCAAAATATCTATTTGGCAAACTCTGTGTGAACAAGGAGATAAGAATGATGATAATGGAACCAATGTAGGGACGGAGCTGAACACTCTTCCTTTTGTCCATAAAATGGCTTCTCTGAAAAGACATGGATTCCTTTATTAAAGGAAAGTGGATTTTTAAAAAAATGACGACAACGTAATTATTTAGGAAATCTCCCTTTATTTAGTATTTGTCCAGCCCCATCTTCCACTTGTCTTAATCCTCTTACAAGTTACATCTATCAGCAGACCATGTAAATATTTATGGTGCTCCTGGGTATCTACCCAAAAAATCTGAAAACATTTCTTTATAAAGACATGTGTACTCCAATGTTCATTGCAGCTTTGTTTACGGTGGCCAAGTCATGGAAACAACCAAAATGTCCTTCGATAGATGAATGGATAAAGAAGTTGTGGTATATATACACAATGGAATACTATTCGGCATTAAGGAAAGATGATATAGGAGCATTTGTGACAACATGGATGGATCTTGAGAGTATAATGCTTAGTGAAATAAGTCAGACAGAAAAAGCAGCGAACCCTATGATTTCACTGATATGTGGTATATAAACCAAAAACAACAAAAGAACAAGACAAACAAATGAGAAACAAAAACTCATAGACACAGACAATAGTTTAGTGGTTACCAGAGGGTAAGGGGGTGGGAGGTGGGTGATGAGGGTAACGGGGATCAAATATATGGTGATGGAAGGAGAACTGACTCTGGGTGGTGACCACACAATGGGATTTATAGATGATGTAATACAGAATTGTACACCTGAAATTATGTAAGTTTACTAACAATTTACACCCCAATAAATTTAATTTAAAAAAAAAATAACAAAAAAATAATTTATGGTGTTCGTTAATCTAGTAGGAAATATGTATATTCTGACATTTCAATGCCTTGGGGGATTCTTTTATTCTAATCTTTGTCAGAAATTTATGCAAAACTTTAGTAAGAACCTATGCTTACTAAACCCTCATTCCTTCTCCACCCTTTCTCAACCAGGGAATTCTACAGCCAAATCAGGCAAAGTTTGACACCAAAATGTGGCTTACCGACCAGCTGGCAGAAAGATAAATGCTTCTTTTAAAAATCTCTGCATGACATTCTCTGTCAATGAAACTGGCTCTTGGAAAGGAGCCTTACATTTGGAAACTTCTGGGAAGTTTCAGCTCACCTATAAAATAAAGATGGTTACTGATGTGATGCTCTTTTTGGCGTCTAGTTTCATTCATCTTCAGGACCAGAATCTATCCCTTAGACATTTAGCAACCTGTATATGGAGTACTGGCCAGAGTGTGGTTTAGTGTAGTGGTTTTCGCCTTCCACATCTTAAATTCTACAAATCTTTTCTTTCTCACTATTTATTTATTTATTTATTTATTTATTTATTTATTATTTACTTACTTACTTTTGCAGGGTAGAGTGCAGTGGTGAGGAGGCACCAAGGCTATCTTATTACTATATCACTATATAAGGCTATATTATTGCTGTCTAAGCAGAAAATGAGATGGGGAGGGCCATGGGGAGGGAGGGTTTTTCAGATTGATATACCTCTCTGTGCTTCCAGGATGCCCTCCGCATCTTTCTAGATGAGTTCTATGTCCCTAAATGTAGTTTACTCAAACACATCAAAAAATAGCGTCTAAGATTTTGATCAGCAAAATCCATCACTGGATACTCATTGTTGGGTGATGTTGTTGTGTAGAATATGAGGAGCAAGGGAGCACAAATCCCCACTAATTGATGTTAAAACCCCGTGTCTGCCCTTCGTTATCAAGCAGTAAGTGAATGCCACATCAGTAGAATCTCCTACACTTAGAGTCCATTTTGTTGGCTCCTACTTATTCAACGTCCAAGCCACAGGGAAACAGAAACTCTACGACTGTTTTGTCTTTCCTTTTGGATGAAATTTCTTTCCTCATGTCCTCCATAGTTATTTTTCGATTGATATTTGATGCTCAATTTTCATTTCCCCTAAAAGTGATTATTGAAAGTCTTCCAAAATTTTAGGAAGCATGTAGGTTTGATTTCATCTTTTCCTTTCTCACCTGTTTCAGTATAAAGTTGGTGTCTTGATTTATTGGAGCTATCTTCTGCCCTCTGAAGGAAGGGTCTATAAAGCTTAATCCAAAGGAAAAAGTCTCTTATACCAAGACCAGCAATTTCTTTCTCCAGACGGACTTGAGCAGCCAACCGGCTACCAGCTATCCTGTCATTACTGCCTTTTGTTGGTCTTCCCATGAGTGTGGTGAGCAATCCCTGACTCTCCAGCTGCCTTCATCTCTTCTGGCAGTAGCTGTTCCTTGGGGAGGACCTGAAGATGACGCGAAGGCTACTTCCTTTCCTATCTTTGTTGGATGTATAGCTTCAGAATGACATACATAGTTCGCAGTTGGAATTGGTGATTGCACTCAGGCTGCGCTTCCAAGCTGTCCTCTGGAACAGTGACGAGATGATGCTTCCTTGTTCGGAGTTGTAGTGCAGACATTTATTTAATAAGAACTCTGAACATATGATTTCACAGAACAAACTCTGTTAGACCATGCCCTGGAACACACATTTACAAAGGTAAGTTGTGCTTCTGGTCTTTACAGGCTGTGAATGATGAGTAAAAGGAAAGCTGGGAACTTTCTAGGGCCTTTCATCCCATCCTGAACTCCCCTAGGTTTGGGACGGCAACTCGTGCCTAATGTTTTAATCATCATAATTGATGATTGCAGGGGCTGTTATTTTTGTTGTTAAGCAAATGTATACTGTTCTTCTCTGTGATGTATTTTGTATACCAAATTGTTCAAATAATGCTGAGTGTGAATGATCAGACACCTACAGAGACAAAAGGGCTTTAAATTGTAGGCAGTTATGCAAAATCAATCGAATAAAAACGGCTATTTATAGAAGAACACACAAATACCAAAAATGGAATGCTAAGAAAAGAGTAGAAAGTCTACAACTAGGACATTCCATCCTTTGGTTTAGAGAAAGGTCCTCGTGGGACATTTCCTGTCAGTTGCCAATGGATGTATAGTTTTATTTCTTAGTCCCAAGATTTCTGTTTGAGCTAGTCTTTCTTAGAAAATGAAGTGTATCAGATTCAAGTTAAGTAAAATAAATTTTATCACCATCTCCCTTCACCAATGGAGAAAGGTGGAATGTTAAGTGTAAGGTTAAGCATTGCACTGTGGAGCTCTGTGGGGGAAGGGGGCTCTCACCCACAAAACTGAGAAGTCTGCATTATCAGCCCCTTCTTCTCAGGGCGACAGTTCTGCCATTGCAGCTTTGAGCAGGTAACATTGCAGCATGGGTCAGAGCGTGAGTCTTATTTCAGGGTGCCCCCAGGGAGGAGGGCTGGAAGGCTCCTGTAAATGAGACTGACAACAGATTGTCCCAGCACTTATCTAGAGTGGCTAGGTTTTCGTAGGCCAAACCACAGGAGCACAAATACCCAAGCAATCCTCTCAAAACCCAGTTTCACACCTAATTCAACCAAATTCAACTCACTGCATTTTAACAAACTTAAGGTATCTCTGCTATTTTTGTATACTAATGCCTATAGACTTAAATAAATTCAGAAGATTGCCAAAGGGAAAAGGGCACATTGCCAAGTAGCATTTCCTTGGAGTTCCAAGGCTCCACAGAGATTTGTTTTTTCCTTCCTAAGATCACTACCAATATAAAGTGTGTATACCTGTACATGCATGTGTTCTTGTGTGCACAAGAGTGTAAACACACACACACACACACACACACACACACACACACACACACACACACGGAGGGTCTCTTCACCTTGTGCAGACACGATCTGATCATTCCAAGAATGAATGGGTTACCCAATGGCTTTCCCACTTTCCCACCTGTCTGTCTTAAGGCTGCATGAAGTTCATGTCCAGAGGAGGCTGTCCTACTGAAAGTCTCCCTTTGGTTTTAGAGCTGTAGGAGCAGCAGGCTCAGGCAGGTACCTAAGTTTACTTTGTCAAACCTTCTACTGTCCTCCAGCTGGAACAAAACACTGTAGTGCCTTCTTCCTCTTTCAGAGTCATTGGAAATTTGATCTGCAGGGACAATTTGATGGCTACCACTTGGTCCTCTGCATGATTACCTTTATTCTGAAAATTGGTAGAACTTTTGTAGTCTCTTGCAAGCAACGCTGGCAAAGCATGGGCATTCAATATGTGTTGACTGATTACTGGTATCAGCAGTCCTTTTCTGGACGTACCTCTGCTTGGTGACTTCAGGTTGGGTCGCCTTCTGGGAGGACTACAGAGACTAGCTGGAAAAGAGAAGCCTAGAAGCCTCCTTCAGACGTGACAGATGACGAAGCCTGAGTGTAGGGAGGGGAAGATGGCAAGCAGAGGCAGTTTCCACTCTAGGACAGCGGCCAGGCAAAATGGTTTCACGAGGCAAGCTGAATAGGCACTTATGGGGATTGCTGAGGAGGTCATTCTTTGGTTGTTGTTGCTATTTGAATATCAGTTGAGATTGAGCAGAAATCATTCTAAGTACTCCAAGAAGAAAAGGATTTAATACAGGAAATTAGGTGCTTACAAAATCTTTAGAAGGATGGGACAAGTAGGTTGTGACTCCGGAAGTGACTACAGAATATGGAAGAAGGGACCTACCAGGGGACATAATCAGGAAGGTGAAAAATCAAGAGGCTACCACATTTAATCTTGAGTTAAAAAACGCATTTTGTGTCAGTGTAATCCTGGTATCAGAATGTCATTTGCTCTCTAGATATGGTACACAGAGCTCTGCTGCAGAAATATTCCATGTTACCTACAACTTTGCTTGCCAGTAAGAACAGCCCAAAGTTGTAGGAAGATAGTGGTCTGCCTCATTGCTACTTTTAAATCTTCTGTGAGGGCATCTACCAGAATTTGTACCCAGCTTATAGCAGCAAGGGTATCTGGGAAATGTAGTTTTTAGCTTTCAAGCTTCAGTTCAGGAAAGCCTATTAGGAGGATGGATCCGAGTAACAATTGTCTAGAATTCAAAACCCATCCAACTGTGAGCCCTGCCCCCTCAGCCTGGCAGCAGCTCCAGCTTCCCTAGCCAGGTGAGGTGTGAGCTCACTGGGCACGTGTGCCTGAATTACCAGGGCAGATCACTTCGATGGTTGGGACAACAGTGAGGATGAAGTTTGAGGCAGTAACTGCTGTGAGGATGGCAGCTTCCAGCTGGGTGAGTAAGAAGCAGCAACAAAGCCCTTAAGTGGGTGGTTTCAGTGACTTCTGGCACCTTTCTTGGTACTGGAAGTCCTCATCTTGCAATGCTCTTTCCGGTAGCAGCTTTGAAGAAAAAGCATGGACAGGCAGTTGGGAGGAGACTAGCTGCTCTCCAGAAGTGTTGGTTATTACAGTCATTGTGTGGGCGTTTTTGTAAATGCTTGAGTGGGCAGATGGGGAATGGGTACCTCTGGAACCTACAGTTCCCCTGGTAGTGCTGATGGCTCAGGACCAACCTCCAGCACAATGAGGTGTGAGTGGTGGTGGGTGACCTGTGGGGGGTTCGTGGGAGTTCGTGGTCCTGAGGAGCTTTCTCAAAGAAGGTGAGTCATTATGGACTGGCTTCTACTAGCACCCTGACATTTCCCTCTGGCTATTAAGTCTTGGCCCTGGCTGTGGGGCAGAAAGCTATGTGATCACATCGGGAGAGTCACTTCCTAGTTGGACCTTCATGCAACATCATGTCAATGGCTGCTTTAAAATCTCCGGGGTTTTTCTATTTGCATGAAGCAAAAGTCCAAGCTCCTTAGGCAGCTATGTACTCAGGGCCCTATGTACTCTGGGCCCTGACTAAGTCTGACTTTAATTCCTCCCATTCTTCCTTGCTCACTGTGTGCCAGCTGCACTCACCTTCTCCTTGTCGCTTCCATATGCCAACTCCTGTTTACCTCAGAGTGTTTGTTCTCATTTGCTGTACCTGGAGTAGTCTTCCCTTAGGTCCGTGCTTGGTTAACTTCCTCTCATCTACAGATTTTTACAGATTTCACCTTCTCAGGAGTGAGATATTCTAGTTACTCCCTTAAGAAATGGGTGAGTACTATGTGAGGAAAGTTAACGTCAGTTTAGTGGGAGGTATAGAAGATTTAAATGAAAGAAGAGATACACTATGTTTGTGTATTGAAATATGAAGTATTGCAAATTAATTTCCCACTCGCAATCAAAATACCAGTGGCATGACAAAATGATTCTAAAGTTGATAGTGAAAAATGAGGCAATAATAGTTGAGAAATTAAGAGAGGAAAAATTAAATATGACTTACCCTTTGCTAATGAGCTAATAAAACATAAGGCTACTAAAATTGAAAATGTTTGTATTTGCAAAAGAAGTGACAGGACAGTGATAAAGATTAGAGAGCCCTAAACTAATCCTTGTATAAATAGGAATTTAAATGTAGATAAAGAAAGAAACATAAACCAGTGGGAAAGTGATTATGAAACCAAAATATTGGGGTTTCACTTCAAGGTATATACCCAACATAATTAAAAAAATATATCCACACAGAAACTTGTGCGTGAATGTTTGTGGCAGTATTAATAATAGTCAAAAAGTAGAAATAATCCAAATGTCCATCAACTGTTGAGTGGATAAAATGTGGTATACTAATACAGTGGAATATTTCTCAGACAAAAAGAAATGAAGTACTGATACATACCACACAATGGATGAATCTTGAAAATATGCTAAGTGAAAGAAGCCAGACACAAAAGCCACATCTTGTATGATTTCATTACTATGAAATGTCCAGAATCGACAGAAAGTAGCTTAATGGTCACCAGAAGCTGGAGGAAGGGTAGAATGAGGAGTGACTCCTAATAGGTATAGGGTTTCTTACCTATGCTCCTAATAGGTAAGTGGAGGAGTGACGCTGGAAAATATTTGGAATTTGGTAGTGGTGATTGTTGCACATAATGTTTAACATAATGTGAACTTATTATACTAAAACCACCGAATTGTACACTGCCAAATAGTGAATTTCATGGTATGCGAATTATATCTCAAAAAAAAAGTATGAGGGAAATTGATTGTGCAGATAATATCAAGTGAGGTCTGTACATCAAAATAAATCCTAGATGAGGACATTATTGCATAAAATGTACATGAATACTGAACTGCTTTAAGGAGTAAGAAGTTTACACATAAAAGTAGAAGGGGAAACCTTAAAGGAAAATATCAGTAGATTTAACTACACAAAAATGAAAACCTTTCTTTGCCAAAACACATCATAAAATCAAAAAGTAATAATTTGGAATGATTTTTTTCATAAATATGGCAGGAATAAGATTAATAGTCTTAATATTTAAAAATCGCAATAATAATTATAAGAAAAATTCTAAGTCCCCGGCAGAAAAAAGAATGGACACAGGCAATTCCTAAAGGAAGAAGTAAAAATCACCAACAACATGTCAAAAGTGAAATACAAAATTAAAACTATGAGGTACTCTTTCCTTATACCAGATTAATAGTGCCTGCATTTCACAGATAACATGAAGTTCTTCTCATTGGAAGCAAAATATGAGTCAAATTTACAAACAAGTTGTGAAACAGGAGGTCCACCTATAGATGCTCGGTGGGTGTGTGCCATGCTATTTATTTTAAAAAAATTCCAATGTGCATATTTCCTACCGTTTAGATTTAATTATTAAAATTTAACTTGATGGAAGCTTGTGTTTTATCTTTTAAAGTCCTAATGCATTTTTCATAAACTTTAATATATATTAACAAAGGTTTAACATAACTGATTATATTACATACATATTTTTTCATAAAATCGGCAGAAACTATCATTTATAAGAAATGCTAACATTTGACAGTGCTCTCAATATTATTATTGATTCCTATTTTTTTCTTTCTCTTTTATGTTGGCAGTAGACCAACCATACTAGACCTATTTTTAACAGAGACAACAAAGACGCAGTCCTACAAAAGTCCCATTTCCCCAGCCATCTTCAGGCTCCGCAGAAGTGGAGTGACGCTGGAGTCAGTGATGGAGAATTAGAAATGAATAAAGATGCTGCTCCTTCCCCACGCTCCTTTCTCTGTAGAGTCTCCTCTTCACGTCCACTGTGGCTCACACAAGCTCACCTCAGACCCAGGAAAATTGGGGGGTAGTTCTACCCTGTGTTAAAAGTGACTCAGGAAATTCCTTTCATTAGGTAGGGGACATTAAATCATGCATACACATTTTATGATTTGATTTGAACACTGTCTCTTCGTGAATGGCCTGTTGTGTTTCATTGTAAAAGCAACTCTTCTTTGCCAGAAACAAAGTTCCAGAATGGGGCCAGACTTGCCTAATTCTGAGAAAGGGCCTCCAGGAAGGTGTTGTGAGCACGGCGGGGGTGGATAGCTACACAAAGTTTGGGAAAAGCAAGAAGCAGCCCTTTGTCTATTTCTAGTCCTTGTGGTCTCACGAAGGCGGCATCAGGATAATAAGGCTGTTCTATCCGAAAACTGCACTAATTAGTTGCAATTTCTCAGCATCTCTGGACCACTTCTGAAAACTAATTACTAAGAACCAGAGTGTAAGAGAATACATACCCTGAGGATAAGTAGTTAACACACACACCTCTCACAGGCACTGATGGGATAGGCTACTTAATTTCCCCAAAGAGGATGCACTGGGTTTTCCCCTCCCATCTTTTAAGTTTTTCTTTTTTAACAGCTTTGTTAATTTAGGTTAAGTGGTTTGGTTGTCATGGAAACCAGTATTCCTCTCAGGCTGATTGTGTCAAAGGCATCATTAATCTGTTTTCTCAACTGCCTCTTCCTCATCCATCTAATTGCAGTTCCCCCTAGCCCCCCCCCCTTTGGATGACATCATTTTGGACATTTTTAGGACACCATATGTGAGATTTAGCACAATTTATTTTCTATTCAAATTCCATATCACTGTTAATTGTCATAATCCCACCCCAAAGGAGGAGGAGGGCTCCCCCATAGGGGGGCATAATATCTCCAAAGGTGAGGTTGAAAGTCACTTAATTTAATACACCTCAGGTGCAGTTTTGTGTCCCACATAAAGGAGGTTTTCAATGCCTTCCCTCTGCTTCTTTCTCATCTCCTACATATGTTTTCCTTTTAGGATACTAAATAACTGCTTTTGATGTTGTTCTGGGAACCATGATCTTTGAAAGAATAATGAAGAACCATGGATAGGCAGGGAGGAAGGCAGATGACCTGGGTAACTGTATGATCACCATCCTACGGAGCGGGCCTTCAACCTGGTGAGGGAGCATGCAGCCCAGCATGTTGTCTGTCCTGTTCAGCAAATGCACTTGGTGCAAAAGGCCACGTCCTTTGTGTCCTTTCACCTTGATGTCCATTTGGACACAAACCTGACCAAGAAGGCACATACAGGGCGACAGTGGTTATTTGTCCCTTTCAGCTTTGGACCATGGAAACATTCTCAGCTGATTTGTTCTCTTCTGCCTTGGTCAGTGGGCATGATTTTTCCTGCACACCCCCCATCTCCACAGAAGGTTTCAGATGTCCTACCGTTATTATGACGGGTGTGGGAGCATGGAGGGTGTTTCGACTGTGGGTGTAGCACAGGTCAATGGGGTGCAGCACTTGACAAGTTAGCATGTGACTTATCTCCTCTGCTTCCTGGTCCTCTCAGTGGGAGAATTTCAAAACTTGGTGGTGGCTTTACTCTTGGGAAAACCAAATCTCTTCCTTTCCCTATTTTGCTACTGCTTTTATGGGGCGGTGCTGAAACACTGGTAAATAATGTTTATTTACACTGTACATGCAGTCACATCACTCAAACATAAATCGTGTATTAGGATCGGTATTTTTCCTTCTTATTTCATAACAGCAGACGCAAATTATATTCCTAACACATTTTTTGATATCTATTTGATTCCAAAGCTTCACATCCTTTTCTCATCTCTGTTCCTTAGGCAGCATGCATTGTTTTTTCCCTCTATGACCTGGTATTTTTCCATCAAGACATTTATTATAGCATGCATACCATTTAATTGTAATTAATTTGAAAGTACCATGTTTCCCCGAAAATAAGACCTAGCCAGACCATCACATTTAATTTGGAGCAAAAATTAATATAAGACCTGGTATTATATATTATATTTATTATATTATATTATATTATATTATATTATATTATATTATATTATATTATATTATATTACATTATATTATATTATATTTATAAAGACCCAGTCATATTATATTGAAATAACACTGTCTTATATTAATTTTTGCTCCAACAGACGCATTAGAGCTGATGGTCTGGCTAGGTCTTATTTTCGGGGAAACACGGTATTGTCTCTTCGAAACATGAGTTATTTGAATCACATTTCTTATCTTTATGCCCAGCAGTGTCTGACTCATATTATGTAGTCAAATTATTTGTTGGATAAACAAATGTTGACTTAAGACCAAAGCAATTTCGATTATAGCTATATCAGTTTACAATAAGAAAAACGTTCGTTGGTCTGGATTGTCAACAACGGTGGCAGAGCTGATTAGATTTAATGTGTTATCTCTGTAAGAAGTATTTCTATTTTAGACCAAAGGCAATGTGTAAGAAAACTACACAAAGCCAGTTGGTAGCTGTCTTAGTTCTTTCAGACTGCTGTAACAGAATATCGTAGGCTGGGTGTCTTATAAGCAACGGAAATTCATTTCTCATAGTTCTGGAGGCTGGGAAGTCAAAGATCAAGGTGCTGGCACATTCTATGGATAGTGAGGGCCCACTTCCTACTTTATAGATGGAGTCTTTTTGTCCTCACGTGATGGAAGGCACAAGGGAGCTTTCTGGGTCTCTTTTATCCCATTAGTGAGAGCCCCACTCTCATGACCTAAGGTCCTTCCAAATGTCCCACCTACAAATAACATCATATATGGGGGGGGGGTTATGCTTCAACATATGAATTTTGTGGCGGGGGGGACAAACATTTTATCTATAGCAGTGGATAAGATTTTTGCTTCTGCAATTTCAAGTTAAACAGATTTAGTGGCATTCGTTTGGATATGGGACATGAGAGAGGACCTAGAATGACTCAGGTATCTGACTTAGGTTCCTGTGGGAGGAAGCTGGCAATATGGGGGAGGGCAGGTTTGGCAGGGTGGGACAGGGAAGATGGGTGAGTGGGCTTGAATGTGTGCAGTCTAAACAGCCTGACTCTAAACAGGCACCAGTGCAGAATGAATTGAGTCTTTCTGAATAGAAGACAAAGGAATCCATAGGTGGAGTCTTGAATGCAACTCCGATGGTTGAGTCATGAATGCAACTCTATGGAAGCAAAGTGTCCAATAGCTCATAGTTCCAAGCAAGAAGCCCTCTCTCTATGGGGCTATTGAGGATTGGCGAGAAATAGGCAAATAGGCAGCAAGAGTACTTAGAAATTAGAGCAGTATGAAGCAATTCAGATTAGTAAGTAAGACTCAATATTTTAAGAAAAGTCAAGACTCTTTTTGTGCTTAGGGAATCACTCAAATAAGTTCTATGACATTTCTTTTTAAATTAAAGAAGGGCAGAAACCAAAGGCAATTAACTCTGTCCTCTTCCCTCTGCGTGGATTTCCCATTTTGTCTTTATGCCTCAGGGCCTCTCTTTGCATGCTGATGCTGATTCCATTCTTCTCTCTCCCGGCCAGCTTTGCCTTTGTCTTCACATGCCCCGATTCCTCAGAACTTTACTGTGTACAGGGCCCACTTCATAGGATACTTCCATCTTAACCCTCCAGATAAATAGCATTATTTTTTTATCCTCCCAGTTCTGGGATTCTCAGGAGAGAATGCTTATTGTCTATTTCATTTTTAAAGTTGTGGTTCAGGGGATACAGGCAGGGTTACCTTGCTGCCACGAATTTATCAGGTGTGTGAGTGAGGGGTACTGCTGGGCAGACCATGGAAAACAAATCTCACCTAAAACATCACTTGGAGACATGCTACACCCTTTGCAATAAAAATAATTGACGTTTCCCTAGCTACTTCCCCTGTAGAAACAAGGATTTATATCACAATAGTTCTTTTGTCATAATTTTTAATGTAGTGAGCAATATAAGCTTTGAGTGGAGATGGTTAAATCTTAACATTTCTCCTTCCTATCCCATCCCTCCCCCAGAACTCATGTAATACCTTTATGTTGGCACCAAATATTTATAGCTTAAAATCCAGGCTTTAGTTTCGGCCTTACACAGGTGCAGGAGGTCCTAGAAGCCACTAGATGTCACTATTGCAGATAGCATCCCCAATTCCCCAGCTTGCAAATATTTTATTATACTAGTAACAGTTGACAGGCTCCCAAGAAGTCATCTAGGCTGTACCTCCAGACAGGAAGCCACAGCAAACAGGTGAGTTGGTGGTTTACCCTTAATAATCTTCAGATAAAGAGCAATGTTTATAAAAGCACCCATCTCTGGGGGCCACTTGCAGGACAGTCACCAAAACAAGCTTTCCTCCAAGGTCCTTAAACTCTGAACATCTATGAGTATGGGATTCTAAAACTAAATAGACTTGGTCTGTGCCCACCACTCAACCTTTGTGTGCTTGTGTTTTTGTCAAATCAAATCATTTTAGTAAGTGGTGTATCATACATTCAAAATAGCAGACTCCCTAGTAGTGAGAAACATAAAGACGGCATCTCAGTGATGACAAAGGTTTGCTTTGCATTTAGATGACTTCCCCTGGCTCAGGAGGCCACGGCTAAGGCTGAGGGCCCAGGGAAAAGGCTACATTGCCGGCCACTGGTCAGCTGCTTCTGCAGGAATGCCATCTCTCTGTTGGCTTAAACTGCACTCAACTCAGCTTATTGTGTTACTGTGGAAGATAGGTGGTAACAGTTTGTGGTTTCGCCTACTTCTCACCAGGTGTTCCTTCTTGTCTTTCCACTTTTCTCTTTTCTTACTCTTCTCCTATATCCTCTTCTTTTCCTCTTGCCTTAATTATCCTTTCATCTTTGCCCATTGTGGCCAGCGGTTCCAAAGACATTTTTTAGTTCCATCAATAGCAACTGGTGCTCAAGAAGTTATGATTTTGCAACCTGGTTTTTTTTGCCTTTTTTTCTTCTAATGTTCTAGACCACAAACAGAAGAGTCCTAGCTCCTAACAATAGATGGCCGGTTAAGGAAGTGGGACCTAAAGGATACCAGTGGAGCCAAAGGTGGAGAGGCATAGTGGGCCTGCACCACTGCTTTCCAAGGTGGGTTCAGTAAAATAATACTTCTCAAGGTGTGTCATGAAAGAGCAGTTCCATGCACAAGTAAATCTGAGAAATGTCTCAGTCTACTTGCTCTTTGGGGAAGTTTGCAAGGTTTATAGGGCAGTAAAGATTCTAATATGTATTCCAGCGAAGAAACTAGTTTACCTTTTCTTAGCCTGGCATTACCCACTCTAATTTGATCATAGAACTCATTGTATGCCGTATCTGATTGTAAACACCACCTACTAGTGACCTGTAGAACTGGTGTCCTGTGGAATATAGTTTGGGTATTGTTCTCACTGCAGGAAAATCATGAATGCCTCTTCTAGAACAGGTTCAGGCCTTGATTTTTGAATTGTGAGATGTCATATTTTAAGTACACAGAGTTCCCTGTAGGGGGTATAACTTTTTTATGATGTCATTTGCATGACTAAAAAATAAGTACTAAATTACAACATTGTAAGACTTTCTTCTCTTTGGAAGACTTTTCATTGCTTGAAATAGTTGTAGCTTTAGATCATTTAGTTTAATATTTATTGAGTGGCTATTCTATGCCCCGTACGTCTCAAGGATGCAAACATGTACAAGTATGAAAAATAGTTCTTATTCAAAAGGAAATCTGAAGGCCAATTTTATAGTCTTGTACGACTTAACTCTTATATTCTGTTAGTTCTGATATTTAGTAAGTGAGATGTTACTCATGATATGCTTACCACTGGGCCTAGAAAAGGGTAAGCCCCAGATAAATAACGGTAGGCATTATTAGCTCTTTAGTTAAATGCTTTGAGTTGAAGAGAATATTATACAAAATTTAGTCCCTTCAAACTTCTTTTCTTTGTGATTTAAGAAAACTGAAAACACACCTCACATAGGTGGCTTCCCATCTTGTGGTTAAGCATTACTTTAAAGTGTGCATGCAATATGGCTCCCTGGAACTGTAGGAAGCACCCCCACCCCCATCTTCCCCAAACTCAGGCAACACACCTGCTTTTGGGGAAGATCACTTCATTTGCCAGGCGTTGAGACTAAGTGGTGGACTGGTTTTATTGTTGGGGGTGCGGACAGTGGAGTGACCCAAGCAGACCATAGCCGCTCTCTCACTCTTCCTTGGGCCTACCACCCCGCCAAGGTAATCAGTGCTGTTTTCTCAGGTTCTGCCTGAGTTCAATACCGGGTTATACCAGTTCACAATGAGTATGGGGTTCCCCCCATTTGGACTTACACCAGACATTGTAAATAATGTTACCCCTTGCCTGTTCCAAGTGCCCTTAAGTCTCAGATGCAGTGGAGTGTGGGAGTGAGGACCCTCCGAGACCACCCTTAGGGGCCTGTACCAAGGCGCCCACACTGGTCCACTCTGATCATTAACTGCAGCAGGCACCTGGAAGCTACGGCTCAGGATTCCTGTTCTTTCCAGGAGATGGCTCTCCATATTAGCCTTGTGGGAACCCAAGGCAATAATTATTTCCTTACACTATTAGGTTTACGGTCAGAGAAAGCCCAATGAATGCCTGTTGAATTGACCTACTCATGTAGCCCTTGAAATATTGTAACTTTTTAGAAATGGTGTCTTTTTTGAGAAGAAGTTTTTGTAAGATGTTGGCAAATCCTTAGTAGATAGATCTGTGATACTAAAAAGACATATCCCCACTTGGGACAAAAGCCAACTTCAATATCAGTAAAAATTGAGCTCATGCACAGGATGAACAAATTCTACATAGAATTTAAGAAAAATCTTTTTCAAAGCTTCTTGATTTATGGACCTTATAAATATGACCCATAAAAGATAGCATGTAGGATTATGGGATTTATTTTGTGTGTTTGCCATGTGGATGAAATAGGGTTTTGGAATTATTGAGGCCAGACGCAAAGGGAAATTAAATAAGCTCTGTGGATGAAAAGAAATTTTAAAAAAGTGCCCTACAAGACATATCAGGTAATAAAGCAGCAGGGCCATATGGATACACAGCTGTATTATACAGAACATTCAGTCATAAATTACTTCCAATTTTAGAAGTGGTTTATAAACATGCTTCAGGAACCAGAGAGACTTCTCCTTGTTCCAATTTCACTGGCAAGAAAAAAAGAAATATATAGGCTAGAAACTTATTTCATGCCTTAACTCTAACCCAAAAACCATGGCTGTTAGGTTTATAAATTTATTAAGCAGTATATTTGCCTTGATCGAGTGGATTTACTGTATGGAAATTTTCTTGAAAATAATTATTTGCTATGCAGTTAATATTATAAGTATAATACTAGGTAATTGAAAAACAGGTATGGATAAGGCTTTTACCTAGTGAACTGGAAACTATCTCATGTCCAACACCAGGTTTAGTAAATTATAGTATGTTCAGTCAATAGATATCATGCAGTTATTGAATATTTAAATAATGATTATTTAATACCAGAAAGATGGCCATCATATTTTAAATGATAAAAATGGGTTCCAAAGCAGTCTTTATTTTATGATTTGCTTTTTGTAAAGTAATAGGGAAATGTGAGTTTGTGTATCTGCAATGTCCACCAGAGTTTCTTGTTAGATTCAATTAAACATTGACACTCAAGACTCTCAGAGGACTTGTTTCACTTAGCATAGTGCCCTCTAGACCCATCCATGTGTTGTTGCACATGGTAAGGGTTCATTCTTTATGGCCGAGTAATATTCCATTGTATGTATGTACCACCTCTCCTTCAGCCAATTGTCTATTGCTGGGCACTTAATTTTCTTTCGCATCTTGACTATTGTAAATAATGCTGCAGTGAGCAGAGGGGTGCCTATATCTTCTCAAATTAGTGATGGTTGCCAGATGGGAGGGGTATTTAGGGGGCTGGGTGGAAAAGGTGAAGGAATTAAGAAGTACACATTGGTAGTTACCAAGTAGTCACAGGGATGTAAAGTATAGAGAATATAGTCAATAATATTGCAATAACTCTGTGATGCCAGTGGGTAATATACTTACGAAGGTGGGGAATCACTTCGTAAATTATATAAATGTCTAACCACTATGCTGTACGCCTAAAACTAACATAAAGCAATACTGAATGTCAACTCTAATAGAAAAAAATACACCTAAAAAACCAAAAAAGTGACGGCTATCAGAGGAAACATTTGGCCCAGGCTGCTGTGGCAGGTGGCAGGCAGGAACCCCAGCTGGTCTGCAGTGTAGCGTCAGGTGTTCCTTCTCGGCGGGAATCCATACAACAAGCAGCACAGCTCTGGTGCGAGGACAGGAGAAGCACACCAGGCAGGGAAAGAGCTGTCATGGTCTGGAAGCCTCATCTCTCACAGTAGCCTGGTAGTTGTTAAAATGTCTGGTAACAACTTGCTAAGCTTCTGGGGTCTCCAAGGGCCATTACAGCTACCAGAGTCACTACAATCAGGAAAACCCACAGCTACATTGTCCGATCAGTTCTTCAGCGTTCATTTATAGTCTCTCCCAATTCAGATATGGTTTACCAACCAAAAGTCATCTTGATCATTTGTCAATGTTGCTTAGTGCTGTAGACTAAATATTTGTGTCCCCCCCCCCGCCCACCTCCAAACTTGTATGTTGAAATCCTAACCCCCAAGGTGTATACGGAGATGGGGCTTGTGGATGATGATTAGGTCATGAAGGTGGAACCCTCATTCATGGAGTTAGTGCCTTTCTAAAAGAAGGCTGAGGAAGTTCCCTTGACCCTTCTCCCATGGGAATTAGGCAAAAAAATGGTAATTTAGGAAGCAAGCTCTCACCAGGCACCAAATCTGCCAGTGCCTGAAATTGGGCCTCCCAGCCTCCAGAACTGTTTGAGAAATACATTTCTATTTATAAGCCACCCATTCTATGGTATCTATGTTGCAGCAGCCCGAATGGATGCAGACACTTAGTGTCATAGTTAACATTCCACCTATTAAGCAATCAGGTATTTAGGTGGTCAATGTGAGACAACGAGCCAAACTGAGAATAACAATCCCGCTGTTATTCACTGACTGTGACAGGCCAGCAGGAGGCCAGAGGAGAGTCCTCTCTCCCCAGTGCTGTACTTCCCCCGTGGAGTCAGACTCTTCCCCTTTCTCAGATCTCCAGAAGATAATGTGAGATTGTGAACTGAAGGGCCAATTTTTATAGAGTAGGGCTTTTAACGCTTTACCTGTAGTGTTTATTGTATTAACCTTTATTGACTCTTTCTGGTTCTTTCCTTCTGTCCCTGTGGATTGAAGTTACTTTCCTGTGTCATTTCCTTTTTATTTTTCAGTGACTTGGCTGGAAGTCCTTCCCACCCCGTCACCCTCCAGGGTAAGCCTCAAAGGGTATGGGTTGGACATGTCCACAGTCACCCAGGATGACGGCTGCTTTAGCAGGGCTTACTTTAATATTCTATTTCCCTGTTCCCTCTGTTAGCTGCCCACATCTGTTGGCGTCACACCCAGCTCTTAGGATCCACTAATTCACAGCTGGTTGCTCTCTTGTTTGTTTGTTTTAATTTAGGTTTATTGGGGCGACAATTGTTAGTAAAGTTACATAGATTTCAGGTGTACAATTCTGTGATACGTCATCTGTATATCACATTGTGTGCTCTCCACCCAGAGTCAGTTCTCCTTCCATCACCATATATTGGATGCCCTTTACCCTCATCTACCACCCCCCACTCCCCTTACCCTCTGGTAACCACTAAACTATTGTCTGTGTCTATGATCTTCTGTTCCTTCATTTGTTTGTCTTGTTCTTTTGTTGTTTTAAGTTTTATATACCACATATCAGTGAAATCATATGGTTCGCTACTTTTTCTGTTTGACTTATTTTGCTGAGCATTATAATCTCAAGATCCATCCATGTTGTTGCAATGGTACTATTTCATCTTTTCTCATAGTAGAACAGTATTCCACTGTGTATATATACCCACAACTTCGTTATCCATTCATCTATCGAAGGACACTGGTTGTTTCCATGTCTTGGCCACCGTAAATAAAGCTGCAATGAACATTGGAACACATATGTCTTTATGGGTAAACGTTTTCAGATTTTTTGGGTAGATACCCAGGAGAGGGATTGCTGGGTTGTATGGTAATTCTATTCGTAATTTTTTGAGGAACCTCCACACTGCCTTCCATAACGGCTGCACTAGTCTGCATTCCCACCAACAGTGTATGAGGGTTCCTTTTTCTCCACAGCCTCTTCAACACTTGTTACTATTTGTCTTGTTGATGATAGCCTTTCTAACTGGTGCTCTCTTGTTTTTAACAATGTCCCGGGACATAAATTGCCCTACTGTCTTTTCTAATTAAATTTGGGCTCCTTTGCAGGAGGAAAAGTCTTTATGGCCAGTCTTTGAGGCATGTTTTGACCCTGGGAAGTTTGTTCTTAGCCCTCTTTCCCTTTAGTTCTCTCTGTTAAACTTCTACTGGTCTACAATTTAACTTAACTACTCTTTTAAAGCTACCAGCCTCCTTAATTGCTTACTATCAGAATCGCCACTGTTTTTAACAGTGCTTTCAGGCTTAAACTTCCCCACACCTGTTCCAAATAAAATCATTCCTCTGAGGAGGATTCAAAGCTCTCTCTGTTCTACAGCTTGTCTCCTGCTGGGCAAAACCTCTGTGCTACTGCTCTAGAGCTTGAGGCAGGGACATGGGTCCACTTCTCTCAAATGACACCTTTGTTTGAGAAGCAATGTGCTTAGTGTGGGTGTAACCTGTGGTCTTCTCGGCTTGTCTCTCCTGACATGGAATCTCTACTCACAAGTAAGTTGGGATGAGGGGGTTTTGGGCCCCAGTATTGTCAACCTGTGCCTGGTATTGAGCTTCTGTCCTGAGTTGAGGGTGATGGAAGGTAGCCCTGGACCTCTCAGCTGTGCTTGCGTAGAATAGAGCTCTGCAACCTGAAGTTAGGGGATGAGAAAGGCTGGTGGCCTGCTCTTCCTGGGGAGATACTGTAGCCCCAGACTGAGAGGTAAGGGAAGTGGGAGCCTGTATTCTTGGCTGTTTTAGTTTGGACTAACGCTAGCATTATGCTGAGCTGAGGGCGAGGAGAAATGCCACCAATTTTTGTTGTTCTTTCTGAAATTTAGTAGACTTCCTATAAATAATATTTCTCTCAGGGCTCTCTAAGGGCTGTACACCCTTAGGAGAATTTCTGGAGACTCAGTAAAACTCATTAAAAAAATTTTTTTTGTTATGATTGGTTTGCTAGGAAGAAGGTTTGAGGAGTTCCTCACAAGTGTCCATTCTAGAAATCCATTCCATTTTCTTGTTTATAATTAATGTCTCAAGAACCATTAGCCTGTAGTCATTTCATTAATACTATGCATTTATTTTTAAAAATGGAAAGATATACAGTAACCTATTAATGGTAATCTCTGAGGAATTACATTGATTTAAATATTACTTTCCAGCCATTACTTTAATTACTTTAAATATTACTTTGCTTACTTGTATATTTTGCCTCAAACATATTTTTTGAAATGATACAAAAAAATTCATAAAAGAAGCAAATAAAAACAAGTAGTTTTTTCCTTGTTGGCTGGAAAGGAAAGAGATAACACGAGGCCTGCATTCCATTCTCTCTCTTTTACTGAGAGACTCCCTGGAAAGAAAGATGACTTGGTGAAATATCCGTATAAACATATTAAGGACAGACCTCTTAGCAAATACACTGATGGCCTTAATTGTGGAATATTTTGAGCATCCCACAGGCAGGATGTCCCTATCCTGTTTCTTAGAGCTGATGGTTCAGTTAGATCTTATTTTCGGGGAAACACAGTAGTCTGTCTAGAATTGATCATGGTATACAGACCAAGAATCTATGATTTATGGGGCATAGCTCCCTGAATAAAGTCACATAAGCTGTTGTTAGGGGGTACACGGAGAGGACATGACCATCGGTTGACCCGGGAGTTGGATCCAGGTAATCAGAGGTTCCTGACCCTTTTGCCTGTCCTTGGAATGTACCTTTGGTGACCCTACTCCCTTAGCTGGAGCTGTTTCAAAGACACAGCCTGAGGAAGTGTTTTTGAAACCATCTGGACTGTATACGTGACTGAACGCAGGTAAGGCCTGTATATAAACTTTTAAGATTCTAGCGAGCAGGTGTGGAGATTTACTTATCTTGCAACTGCTGGAGACAAGCCCCATATGTTTCCTTGCTTACTAAACCTGCCACCTAACCAATCTGGGGTGGTCTGCTTCTTTCTTCTCCTTGTTCTCTGTGTCTGGGGGCCCGTGTGTGAACCCACAGCTATGTAGCTATAGGAAATAAATAAGAGGTTTCATGACAGAAATAGCTTTCTTTTGTGAAAATGGTTACTGCGTATGTCAAATATTGCCATATGACACAAGAAAGCACCTGGGAAGCTGGGTTGGAGGTCTGGAGCTTACCCTGCCTGTTCCATAAAATCTAATATGGGGCAAGCCTAATTCTAGTGAGTCTGATTTGAGAACCCAATCCTTTGTATCATTTCAGTATCAAAGTAAGAAAAAGAGTTCCTTTCTTAAGAGCCCTTGTGAGTTTAAACACTTTACTGCAACAGTATTAGAAATTACTGAACTCTTTTCAGGTAAATAACACCTAAATCCAGGAGATGCAGAGAGATGGAAGTTGTGTGTACTCACCGCCAGCACTGCTATTTATAACATAAATTTCTTTTTTTTTTTTTTATTTTAATTAATTTATTTATTAGTTTCAGGTGTACAAAACAAGGTAATACTTAGACATTCATCATTTATATCCCTCATACTGTGAACCCCCCTCCCCCCATCCACTATCCCTCCGACCTCACACTGAACCATCACATTATATATATAAAATTATAGTTGGCATTCATTAATGTTTAGCTTCTGATGTACAATGCCATGATCAGGTATCCACAGTATCCCTGAGGTGGTCTCCCAAATAGGACGCATGTCCATCGGATACCCAACAAAATCTTTACAACATTATAGAATACCTTCCCCAAATTAATTTTCAAAAGAAAAACCCTGAGGCCATCTTGTGGTTACCAGCTGCTTCCAAATCCCTTCACCTTTCCCCTTATCCCCAACCCCCTCCCACACACCCATCTAACCACTCTCGGTTTTTTCTCTGCGTCCCCAAAACTGACTCTGATTAGTTCATTCACATAGTCTTTTCTTTAGATTCCATATATAAGTGAGATCATATGGTACTTGTCTTTCTCTTTCTGACTTATTTCACTTAACATAATGTTCTCTAGATCCATCCATGTTGCTGCAAATGATAAGATTTCTTTCTTCTTTATGGCTGCGTAATACTCCATTGTATAAATGTACCACAGCTTCTTAATCCAGTCATCTACCGATGGGCATTTTGGTTGTTTCCATATCTTGGCTATTGTGTAAAGTGCTGCAATAAACATAGGAGTGCATACAGATTTTTGAATTGGAGTTTTGGATTTCTCCGGGTAGATGCCTAGGAGTGGAATTACTGGATCATAGGGTAGTTCCATTTTCAGATTCCTGAGATACCTCCATACTGTTTTCCATAGTGGCTGTACTAATCTGCAGTCCCACCAACAGTGCACTAGCGTTCCCTTTTCTCCACATCCGCGCCAGCATTTGTTGTTTGTTGATTTATTGATAATAGCCATTTTGACTGGAGTGAGGTGGTATCTCATTGTGGTTTTTATTTGCATTTCTCTGATGGTTAGTGAGGTTGAACATTTCTTCATATGTCTTCTTGCCTTCTGTATGTCCTTTTTAGAGAAATGTCTCCCCAAGTCCTCTGCCCATTTTTTAATTGGGTTGTTTGTTTTTTTGGAGTTGAGTTGAGTAAGTTTTTTATAGATTTGTGGTATTAATCCCTTATCAGATATATCATTGGCAAATATCTTTTCCCATAGAGTAGGATCCCTTTTTGTTTTATTGATGGTTTCCTTTGCTGTGAAAAAACTTTTTAGTTTGATGTAATCCCACATGTTTATTTTTTCTCTTACTTCGCTCGCGCGAGGGGATATATCAGTGAAAATCTTACTCCGGGTAATGTCCATGAAGTTTCTTCCTATATTTTCTTCTAGATATTTTATGGTTTCAGATCTTACATTTAAGTCTTTAAGCCATTTTGAATTTGTTTTTGTATATGGTGTAAGGAGGTGGTCCAGCTTCATTTTCTTGCATGTGTCCGTCCAGGTTTCCCAACACCACTTATTGAACAGACTATCTTTACCCCATCGTACATTCTTGCTTCCATTGTCATAGATTAGATGGGCATATAGGCATGGATTTACGTCTGGACTCTCTATTCTGTTCCATTGATCTATGTATCTATTTTTATGCCAGTACCATGTTGTTTTGATTACTGTAGCCTTGTAGTATAGTTTGAAATCAGGTATCGTTATACCTCCCACTTTGTTCTTATTTCTCAAGATTGCTGAGGCTATCCGGGGTCTTTTATGGTCCCATATAAATTTTAGGATTATATGTTCTATTTCTGTGAAAAACGTCGTTGGTAGTTTGATAGGAATTGCGTTGAATATGTATATTGCCTTAGGCAGTATGGACATTTTAACTATATTAATTCTTCCTATCCATGAACATGGAATGTGTTTCCATCTATTTATGTCTTCTTTCATTTCTTTCTTCAGTGTTGTATAATTTTCTGAGTACAGATCCTTTACATCTTTGGTTAGATTTATTCCCAGATATTTTATAGTCTTTGGAGCAATTGTAAATGGAATTGTTTTTTTAATTTCTCCTTCTGCTATTTTATCATTGGTATATACAAATGCAACTGATTTCCGAATATTAATTTTATATCCTGCTACTTTACTAAATTCATCTATCAGTTCTAATAGTTTCTTGGTGGAGTCTTTAGGGTTCTCTCTATATAGTATCATATCATCTGCATATAATGATAATTTTACTTCCTCCTTACCAATTTGGATGCCTTTTATTTCTTTCTCTTGTCTGATTGCTGTGGCTAGAACTTCCAGCACTAATAACATAAATTTCTTAGACAGTCAGACAATGCAGCTTTAGATTCTTTTTTTTTTTCTTTCCTGAAAACCGATTTGCCCTAAGTCAGTTTGGCAATTCACTGAAGTAGTTTTCTGGGAATTGATTTTTAGTGAATTGGACTGCTACCAGCAATACAATTATAAAATAAAAATGTTTACCCCAGTTCCTCTGGTGTTTCCATGATGCCTAAATGTAAAGAGGAATTATTGAGAGTTGTGGGAAGTGCATACCTTTTCCCCCCCACTATGAGAAGTGTCATGTTTTTGGTATGTTATATGCCTTTTCTTTTGTCCCATGTTTTCTTTTTATGTTAAACTTATACACCCATTGAAGAATATTTGAACAATAGAGAAAATATTAAAAATGGAAAACGAACTATTTTTTATACATTTTAAATATATTTTTCTCCAATCTTTTCAAGTACATAGGTTTTTCTCACATGTGTGTAAATCATTCTGAAAAGTTAAAATATTTTAATATCCCAGACTTCATTTTAAGTAGCATATTCACTTAAGCTTATTTTAAAAAGTCAAACTAGATATCTGCTTAAATTGCCCAAATATTCAAACAGGCGGAGTTATCAGAAATGCTCCAAATTGCTTGATTTTGTTTTTTTCACAGCATAGACAGGTCCTGTGAACAGAACAAAAGGCATAGAGGAGAAAAAAGTCCCACTTAGAGGCAGCAGTTTAATGGGATGTAGGAAAGGAAACTGATTAAGAAGCTTTAACTCCCAGGTGCATTTACTCATTACTGGGTAAATCGTGTAATTTCCATGTGTGATGAGGGAGTAGATCACAGTATCACTATGGTCCTTTCCAGGTAGAAAAGCTAACAACCATCGAAAGGTATTACCCCATGTTTCAGCTGCTTTCCATTGTATGTAAAACATTGCCCTTTCCTATGGAATTTTTCTGTGTGAAAGAATTAACAGGCACCCGTTTACAAAGGCATCGTGTCTAAAAGGATTTTTTGGTTAATTGAGTTTGGTTTGAAACACATTTTCCCCCATAAATGATGTGAAACATAATGGTTCAATTGACAGCAAGACAGCTAAGTGAGGGTTCTAATAGTGTTAGTTTTTATTTGCTTCTATGTCGTAATGGATCCTATGCTCTATCTGGAATCTAAAAGTTCAATAACATATCACATGTAAACTGCAGACAGCAATTCCAGTCTTTAAATGCACTTCTTCTCTTTTCTTCTCCTTCTTCACTGTCCACACCCCAACATAAAAGCAGAGTATTCAGAATATCAAAAATAATATCAGCTAACATTTATTGTAAGTATATTATGTTCTAGTCATTGTGCTATTTTATCATGTAATTCTGTGTATTTTATCATTTAATTCCCACTACTCCTTTCCCTACTTTATACATGAGCAAACTGAGACTAAGAATTAAAATGACTTGTCCAGAGAAATAGAGGCGGAATCAGGCCTGAGGTCTCTAAACCCTGTTGCTCCTGACTGCCCCCTTGTGGTGGTAGTGCTACAAAAGGACATTCTATTGCGGCCATTTGTCAATGTATATTGGCCAAACGTTTCCTCAGTAAGAATCTCCTTACATACCTCCCTCCACCCTCAGACTAGCTCAGTTGTCCCTATTTAGCCTCTCATAGCCTTGAATTTAGAGTACTTGTCACTTGTACGCTAGCATTTGTGTAGTTAATTAATGTCTCCCTGCTCCACTAGACCTTAAGTACCACAGGTAGGGACCATATGTCTTTTTACCTTTGTTCTCCTAATGCTAATGCCAGGGACAGAGTTGGGGCTCAGTTAATATATTTAGAACAAATGAAGTAGAAATGTGGGTGGATTGCTTTTATCAAGGCAGAAGTACCTGTGTGGGCAGAATTGGGGCTTTAGTGCCTTGGGGGCAGGGTCGGTGCTCAAAGGCCCTCAGTATCTAATGTCATTTCCTAGAAGTTTCCAGGACAAACACTCGCCTACTGCCTGAATCCTGTTCTTATCATGTTTTTTTCTCGCTTTTGTGTCTGTTTCCATACGACTCCTTCACTTCACCTTCTCCCCTCATTCCTTTGCTAAACCCTAATGACTCCTTGGCCCAGTAAGTACCTGCTCAACACAAAGCCTTCCAGCCTGTCCCGTTCCGTATCCATAGCTGTATCCTGCCAAGTCAGTGCCATGACCGCTCCTTCTTTCTTTGGGCATAGCAGTCTCATCCCATAACAGGATTATCAACTGCCTTTTCCTTCTTCGGTCATCTTTTCCCCTCCCACTTGAAGCCGATTGTAGTTCTGCATGTTCTTCAGTAGGTGGCAACCGTGACAAACAGAATTCAGACCATTTTGTTGCTTTGCTCAACAGGATGGTATCCCTAAAGAGAGGCACAGATGTGGGGAGCAGCTACCTCAGCTGATCTTGTCACTAATTAGAAACATTTGCTTCATTGGAGTCAAAAAATGTTCTCACTATTATTCTGTTTTGTGAGGGGAAACAATCTGAGTTGTTATTTAAGTGATTCCATTTTCCAGCCCTCACATGCTTACAAGATCAGAAGATATCAAAACAAAGCTCTTCTTTATTATTTTTTTTTCCAAAGAATGAGGGAGAAATCATGATTCTGTTTTCAATGTTGGTATGGAATTTTTCTTTTTGCAAGATGATGATGGTAGTTACAATTTTGAACAGGAAACTTTATCATTAAAAACAAGAATGAGAGAATGTTTTTAAAAACACATGGTAGATTGCTAACTGAAAATAAAGCTTACAAAACTGGGCATATTGTTCAGAATTCAGTCTCTCTTTCACAAGAATACCATGCCCCTAAAATAACACCTAGCCGGACTGTCATCTCTAATGCATCTTTTGGAGCAAAAATTAATATGACTCGGTATTATATTATATTATATTATATTAGACCCAGTCTTATATTATAGTAAAATAAGATCGGGTCTTATATTAATTTTTGCTTCAAAAGACGCAGGTCTTTTGTCCAGCTAGGTCTTATTTTCGGAGAAACACAGTATGTGAGAGTTGGTTCCTTTATAAAGTGGAGAAGTTGGTACATAACACTGGTACATTTGGTACCTGGACTTTTCTGGAATAATGATACAGGCATTGTACTTAAGACCACTCTTTCTCTGAGTGCATGCCTTGACTATTTGTTATCACTTAATAAGACATCTTACATAGAAAACAAATGCATTCCCTTTTAGTGTGGTGTCCCTCCAGAACTTTGGCTTACCAGTGTAAATTTTACTTCCTGTGGGAAGTTTTCTTTGGATCATCTAATAACCTCTAATGTCACTTTTCCTTTAAACCGTCTTATGTGTGAAAAACAAATGTAGTATCAGGAAATTAGACGGAATTTGAGGAAACAAATCTAAATGTGAACTTCTAAACATACATTGTGTTCTTCACAGGAACCATGATGGAGAGCCATGTCTTTCATGATGATTTGGTGACATAAAATATTTTAAAACTCCTCTTTTTAAAAAAAATTTATTGGTGTGACAATTGTTAGTAAATTTACATAGATTTCAGGTGTACAATTCTGTATTACATCATCTATAAATCCCATTGTGTGTTCACCACCCAGAGTCAGTTCTCCTTCCATCACCATATATTTGATCCCCCTTACCCTCATCTCCCACCCCCCACCCCCCTTACCCTCTGGTAACCACTAAACTATTGTCTGTGTCTATGAGTTTTTGTTTCTCATTTGTTTGTCTTGTTCTTTTGTTGTTTTTGATTTATATACCACATGTCAGTGAAATCATAGGGTTCGCTGCTTTTTCTGTCTGATTTATTTCGCTTAGCATTATACTCTCAAGATCCATCCATGTTGTCACAAATGTTGCTATATCATCTTTTCTTACCGCCGAATGGTATTTCATTGTGTATATATACCACAACTTCTTTATCCATTCATCTGTCGAAGGACATTTTGGTTGTTTCCATGTCTTGGCCACCATAAATAAAGCTGCACTGAACATTGGAGTACACTTGTCTTTATGGATGAATGTTTTCAGATTTTTTGTGTAGATACCCAGGAGAGGGATTGCTGGGTCATATGGTAATTCTATCCATAATTTTTTGAGGAACCTCCACACTGCCTTCCATAACGGCTGCACCAATCTGCATTCCCACCAACAGTGTATGAGGGTTCCTTTTTCTCCACAGCCTCTCCAACACTTGTTGCTGTTTGTCTTGTTGATGATAGCCATTCTGACTGGGGTGAGGTGATATCTCATTGTGGTTTTTATTTGCATTTCTCTGATGATTAGTGATTAAAACTCCTCTTTTGGTCTTTCAGAGGCTGTTGTAATGGGACAAGGACTGTTCTGAGGTCACGCCATGGCTCCTCAGTTCTTGGTTTGCACAGGCCTTTTGCATTCTCATGCTGTTCAGATGGCATTTATCTCATGAGCTTTGTACTGCCCTAGGAGTAACAAATGCACTGATAGCCCCTTCTCTAATCTTCAGGAGGTCTCTATTATTTTCTCATTTGTACTTTCCATATAGAAGACTTTATTTCTTAAAGTGTTGGTGTGACCTGAAAAATAAGTAATTCCAGGGGTGAGTGGATGGTTTCTCAATCTCTGTTAGACTCACCCATCTCTGAGGTCAGACATTGTCAGGACTGGCAACATATTTTCTAATTTACATAACAATATATCTTGTCATCCCTGTAATCTCTTCTCAATTCTTAATTTTAGCATTTACAATGGCCTGTCACATTTTATTAGTGTTTTGACTCAAATGTCACTTATTATAGTTTTTAGGCTAAGGCCAATTTATAAATAATTTCTCATATCCCAAAACTGTTTTAGTTATTTTAGTCACTCCGAACACCTCTTATATTAAACTTCATCTATACCTTTTGCCTAAGGCAGATCGATTCAATTAAATCAAATCAATTGTTGGAACATCGATGAGAAAGGAAAAGTGTAACCTCACGGAGATATATCCTTGGCAAATATATTCACTCACTTATTAATTAGTAACTGGTCAGGAGATTCATTCATTCATACAGTCATTCATACAACCACCATTGATGGGGCACATACTTAGGGCACCCATTTAGTTACTGCACTGGTGCAAACAACAGGAAACAAGACACAATCTGGCTTAGTCCCAGGAGACCTTACTGTGTAGCAAATTTCCACTTTGTAAAGGAATCAGAAGTAAAATACTGTCTAGAAACACCTGCTATGTGTCAGCTAATTTCACTGATGGGAGTTTATTTAATTCTTACAATAATTTTGTAGGTTGGCATAACTAGAGTAATTTCTGTTCTATTCCAATGTCAAAGATGGGGGAGTTGGCGTTTGAACCCAGAGATGCAGACTCCCTGGCCATGCCAATGTGGATATACTGTTTTGACCTCAAAGTTTGGTTTCCCCCACCACATTCATTTTCCTTTCATTAATAATCCTGCCCTTCTTTAGCTCAGTCTTTATGATAACAAAAATGTAAACCGAGAACAATAGCAATAGTCATTTTTTACGTAGCATTTCTGCTGTGCCAGGCACTGTTTTTAGTGCCATATATTTATTTACTCATTTGATCTTTACAAAATCCCATGAAAGGTGGGATGTATCTTTTGGAGCAAAAATTAATATAAGACCCGGTATTATAGTATATTTATTATGTTATATTATATTATATTATATTACTATATTATACCCAGTCTTATAGTAAAATAAGACTGAGTCTTATATTAATTTTTGCTCCAAAAGACGCATTAGAGCTGATTGTCCAGCTAAGTCTTATTTTCTGGGAAACATGGTATCATCCTCACTCTCATGTTATACGTGAGAAAACAGAAGCACAGAGTGGTCAAGTACGTGGCTAAGCTGGGATTTGACTGCAGGTTGACCGAGTGCCAGGACGTGAAATACAATGCCATACTGACCCTAAATAGTTGAACTTCTCTGGTGTAACCAACCACATAATAGCGACCTCACTCCACAACACTTAACCAGATACAGGGTAAGCAATTCACATCCATGCGTCCATATATATGTGTGTATCCACGGAGCAGCTGCATATGACATGAGCTACAGGCTTCCTTAGGGTCACCCTGGGGTTTTCCACCAATACATCTGCCCAGGCTATAGGCTGGAAAAGACTGGAATGACTTCTCATGGCCGCAGCACTAACAAAGTTTCTGGACTCTTCTTCATGGTGAACAGGTCTTGGCAATGCCTGTTGAAAAAGGCTCTTTCTTTGTAGCTATGGAAGGAAGGGTTTTAGAAGCCTTCTTGGTTTTAGGTTAAAAAAACGTTTAGAAGTTCCCAATTTTATTTATCTCCATCTGTGTCTACAAGCTTATCACTTATTTTATTACTGGAGACTTAGTGTAAATTCACACTTAATTCTCTAATCCCCACTGCTTCTGGATCACACAAGCAACTTTTGGAACATAATTTGATTTTTTTAAAAGTAACTGAATTATTTTGAAACCAAGTGTTTCTTTTTTAAAGTCAAAGTTTATTTTATGGACTATTCGATGGCAGACCCTCAAGCCTGGTGGGGCTGTTTCAACAATGAAAATACATTTATAAAGATGTCGCTTGATAGAAATAAAATATGCAGCCTTAGCAGCAAGCAGTCTCCAAGGCAGCAAGATCTTTTTAAATTAGAGCAATTTTCCAATATGGTTCATCACCTTTGTCATCAGTTGTGGCATTATCATAATTTATTGTTCCAAGTCAGGTTATGGACGAGAGTATTGTGTGCCTTTTGCTCAGCTCACACAGAACAATTTACATTTTATTGTTCTAGTTAAGATGAAAGTGGATGTTCAATTAAAAAGTTGTGCAACAATCAGATAAAGAAGGGAAGGAGAGAGGAACAATAAATGCTGAGTAAATGAAGCCAGAAGACAATGGTTAAAAAAAATGCACTTCCCCCCATACCACCACCACCACCACCACCGAAGAACACACAGTGGCGGGGTAGTGCTTAAATAGTTAAAACAGAGTCAATTCGTATTCGCATTCTGTCAGAGGAACTCTTTTTCTTGAACTTGCCTCTTGGTTCTGGCAAGTATAGATGTCTGTCCAGGACATACCTGATGGCGGCTTAACTTCAGTACCTGCTAAGAATGATTGCACCTCCTCTGTGGAAGAGAACCACAGGCACGTTTCCACGTGGTAAAAACTTGATGTGCAAAAAACTAAAAACTATATATATGTCTATTACTTATTTTATTACTAAGTTTTATTACTTTCTAAGTTCAGTTACATTCTCATTTTCTTTTTCATCCATGTTATTATATTTACCAAGGGACTGGTAAAAACTCTGAGCCAGGTGTGTCTAGAAAATGGCCTCTTTCCTCTCAAGTCTATGTTCCTTTTTCTCTGGCTGTTCTTTTCTGCTGGTTCCACACGGCTCTACGTGATCAAGAGATGTCACTCTCTTGTGTCATATAGCTCATTACTATTTGTGGGAAATTCTCTTTCTTTATATCTATACTTGCTTGAGCCCTTTCTTCAGTTTTAGTAGTTTTTACTTTAGCATTAATTACTGTATCAAAGTAATACTTGTGTATATATAAACAGAATGAAATAGGACTAAAAACTTATAAAGAAAAATAGCAGTCCCCTATCCCAGCTCTCTCTGAAAGAGATCACATTAAACTCTTTTTTTAGCTGTTTCTTTGAGTATTTATTATATTTCTAACTAATGTATTTTCCCCCCAATTTTAGACATCATTCTTTTATTGCAGATGAGGCTCTGCAATAAAAGAATAATTTCTAAAATTGGCTCTCTCCCTTTCTCCTCTTGTCCCCACTGCTTGCTCTGTTCCTGGCCCCTTCCTCATAATCTAGTCATGTCCAAATTTTTGATTAAATTGATGTTCAGCATTTACATTATTATACACATATAAGTGGCTCACTGCAGAATCAAGTAATGTTTGACAATTACATTTCCTTTCTTATATAACTTTTTAATTTTGATGTTAATAATTGCCTTATTTTTTATTTGCTAAGTTTTCTATGTATACATTGATCATTTGTTTTCCAAATGTTTCAACAGATTTGTCAAGCATTTGTCAACAATGTTTTTAAAACTGTCAAACCAATTTTACCAAAAAAAGCCTATGGGTTCCATCCCCTCTTCCTCCCTCCGCCCCCCCATCCCCTGGGGACTTTGCTCTGTGGGTCTGCAGCACAGGAATCATTGTGGGACATTTCTGGTTTTGCATTCCCTGCTTCCTGGATTACTGCCTTTCCCATCCCTTGATTTTCTGAAGCACAGTCTTAACTGAGAGCCATGTTTTTTGAGTTCTTGGGCAGTCTGAAAACGCCTTTATTCCACACCAGACCTTGATTAATAATTAATCGTGTGTCTTGATATAGGATTCTGCCCCCATCCACCATGTTTTGAAGGCCTTGTTCACTGTCATTGATAATCAAGGTTCCCTGCCCTCCCAGCTTTATTGAGGTATAACTGACAACATTGCAAGATAGTTAAAATGTACAATGTAATAATTTGATATTTGTATACATTGTGAATGGATTCTCCCCATAGAGTTAATTAATACATCCATCACCTCACCTATTTACCTTTTTTTTAATTTTGATGAGAAAAGTTCTACTCTTTCAGTAAGCTAATCTAGTTTTGTTGTTAAGAAATCAGATAACATTCCAATTCCCATTTTATTCGTAAATGGGTTATTATTGTTGCTGCTGAATCGTTGCAATCCCTTAGAATTTTATGTTTAGCACTCTATAATTTCATGCTAATGTGCCTTTATGTGTGTCTTTCATAATTCTTTTTTATTTTCACATGAGTGTTTTTTCAACATGAAGACCCATGTCCTTCAATCTGGGAAAATTCTTTATTTCTTTAGCAATTTCCTTCCTTCCATTTTCTCTGCTCTCTCTGTCTGGAACTTCTGTTAATTGGATCATGGTTCTCAATGTTAATTTTGGATTAGAATCAGGAGTCAATCCTAATTTTCTTCTATCCTACCATCCTCAGCTTTTTCATTCTATTCTTCCAACCTTTATATTGAATTTTTAAAAATTTCAGCCAAGATATTTTTAATTTCAAAGCCTCTCTTTTGTGATTACAAAATTTCAGTTTTGATTCTTTTTTTAATTCAAGTTTATTGGCATGACAATTGTTGGTAAAGTTACATAGATTTTAGATGTACAATTCTCAATTATGATTTTTGATTTTTAATGCTGTATTTTTCATTTGTGTTTCATGGATGCAGTATCTACCTTTAACCTTAGGACATTAAGGATAGTTTTATATTGCTCTTGAAATTTGTTTCTGCATTTTTTCAATTATTTATTCAACAAATGGTTTTTGAATACTTACTATGTTCCCAACATTATTTTATGCTTAGAGATACATTAATCTCTAATGTATTATTATTGAATGTAATGCAGAATACATTCTCCCTGCTCTCATGGAATGTATTATCCAAGATTTTTTTGGCCTGAGCCATTTCCTAAGAATGAGAATGATGTGGGGGTTCAGAGGAGAGAGTCTGGGAGTTCGCTTTAGGACATTCTATTAGTTTCCTATTGCTGCTAGAACACATTACCACATACTGCATGGCTTAAAACAACAGAAATGTATTCTCTTATAGTTCTGGAGGTCAGAAGTCTGAAACCACATTTATTGGGATGAAATCAAGGTGTGGGCAGATTGGCATATACTCCCCTCCACAGGCTCTCTGGGAGAATCAGTTTCCATGACTTTTCCAGCTTCTAGAACTGCATTCCTTTCAGTCTTTGGCTTGTGGCCCTTTCCTCAGAGCCAGCACCCTCACATCTTACTTTCGTCGTCATTAGTCAATAGATCACTGCCTACTTTTGTCATCAAGTCTCCCTCTAGTCATAAGAAAAGAGGAGAACCAAGAAGGAAAGGTGTCTCTAAGTATATCAAGAAGGAAGAAGTGAGAAACTGTATGACATTGATACTCACGTTAGGAATTTGAGGTCATTGGTGATCTAACAATAACAGTTTCGGTGGCATGATGTAGTCCTCAGCCTGACTTGGAATGGGTTGCTAAGAATGGGAGGATAAGAAATAGTTAACAATGATAGGGAGCGCTTCCTGAGAGTGGAGCTGTGAAGCAGTAGAGAATGGAGCCATAGTTGGAGGAAGAGGTAGTGTCGAGATCAAAAACAAACAAACAAACAAATCAACTTTATTAAGGTATAATTTCTATACAATCAAATGTACTTATTGTAAAACGCAGTTTGATGAGTTTTGACAAATGTATATACCTGTGTAACCACACACACACACACACACACACACACACACACACACACACATCCAGTTTATAACAGTTCCCTCTCTCCCCAAATTCTTTGGTGCTCCTTTGCAGTCATTCTGTCCCTTATGCCAGGTAAACTACTGATTTTCTTTGTCACTATGGATTAGTTTTGCCTATTCTAGAATTTCATATAAATGGAATCATACCATGTATATAGTATTTTATGTTTAGCTTCTTTTGTTCAGCATCAAGTTTTCATGATTCATCCGTGTTATTATATTTATCCCTATTCCTTTTCTTTGCTAAGTAGCAGTACCTGGATATACAACCTATGCTTACCCATTTATCCATGGAAATTTGGATAATTGGGACATTTAAGCCTGGCTATTAAAAACAAAGCTGTAATTCACAAACAGGTTTATGCCTAGATACATATTTTTATTTATCTAGAGGAAATACTTAGAGCAGTTGCCGGGTTCTATGGTAGGTGTGTAGTTAACTTTAAAAAGTGTGTGGTTCTCAATTATGCAGGCAAGAAGTGGCCTACTGAGGCCAAAAACCTGCATTTGGGAGTCAGGCTGCCTTCTACCAACTAACAATGTGAATCTGGGCAAATGAGTTAATCTCTTTGACTATATTTTCTCATCTGGGGAATAGTATTCTGATACCTGCTTTGCCATTTGATTGCAAGGAGGTGTGATAATAGTTTCTGCACATGTAGTTGCTTAAAAGTGATAGCAGAGAAGATGGTTAGGAAATAACAACAGAAAAAATATATAGTTAACTGGCACGTGCTTGTCATATTATTAATACAACCCCACCAGCAATGTTGGAGAGTTCCAGTTGCTGTCCATCCTTGTCAATACTTGCTATTGTTACTTTTTTAAATTTAACCACTTTTGAGAGTAGGTAGTGGTATCTCACTGAGATTTTAATGTACAATTCCCTGATAACTAATGATATTCAAAATATTTTCATGGGTTTATTTGTTATTTCTATATCTTCCTTTGTGAATTCCCTATTAAAATATTTTGCTACTTAAAAAAAAAAATTGGTTGTTTGTCTTATTGAGGAGTATGAGTTCTTTTCTGGATATAAGTCCTTTGTATATTTTCTCTCCAATTGTGCTGACCTTTTTATATTTTTAATATGTCTTTCAAAAATAAATAAATTAAAAAATTTTCGACTTAAAACATGTCATAAGTTTCTTTTCTTTTAAGGTTTTTTTTTTTTTTAATGTTTTGTGTAATAAAATATCTTTGCCTACTCCAAAGTGGTGGAAATTTTTTTCTATGTTTTCTTCTAGAAGTTTTATGCTTTTTAGCTTTTGTGAGTTAATTTTGGCAATATTATGAGGTTAACTTTTGTCCATATGGATATCCTATTGTTCCAGCACTGTTTGTGGATAAGACTGTTCTTTCCTCAATGAATAACCTTGTCTGCTTGTCGACTGACCATATGTATGTGAATCTGTTTCATTGTTCTATATGTTACCCTATGCAAACGTTCCTATAGCTTATTAAAGGTCTTGAAGTCAGGTACTGTACGGCTACCAACTTGACTCAAGTGTTTGGGGATCCTGGTCTATTTTCTCATTAAAACAATAATCACTTAAAAGAAAATTGGAAGCTGGTGGCAGTGTATGTAGGCTTTGGGCTGCAATCTGACTTTTTCACTGAGAGATCCCCTCATATCAATACCTGTGGAGTATTTTCTCCTCCCATGTTGTTTGATTGCCTTAGACAAGAATACGTTAACATCTTTCCTTGAGGGCATGTGTTTCCCAGCAGCAGCATAAGGGAATGTAGACCCAGGATTTACTATGAAGGCTTTCCTTAATCCCCTATTTTGAGCTTCACGCTTCAGCCCAACTCTCCACTACGGGGTACTTTTGTGTCTCTCTGGTCTGTTTTTTTCCAGAGAGTACATTTCCAGCCTCTAACCTATATGGAGAAGGCCAGTGGCCTGGCTACAAGGAATTGAGGAAAAGGAAAAGGTTCTTAGCATTTGATCACTCCCTACTTTGTATACACATTTTCTTTCCTAGGTCTCATCCCATTTTCTGGTTCTTGGTGCATCTACTCCTGAGCCTTTTCATGGTGCTGCAGGGGATTTGGCTCTGTGTTTTTTAAAAACAATTTTCCTCTTTCTTAGATACTGGATTCCTTGTCTTTGTTAGAGTTGTTAATACTCCCCTGTCTGCTTTCCATCTTTGAAAATTTGTTAACATCTCTCATTGGCAGTTGTCTCCTCCCTCCCACCCTTTTTTTTTAAAATCTTTGTGTGTTTTTGCACTTTTAATTCCTTTAATTTCTTTTAATGGCACTTCAAAGGTGGTAGAAAATTGCAGATTCTCATTCTATCCCAATATGCCAGATGTACCTTTTTAAAGACTTTTAAATAAAAAAGTATTTCATGATTGAGATTCCTAAGGAGGTTTGCTATGCACCGTATGCTTTGTAAAAGGCCTGTCACTGACTACCTGTTATCTGATGATGACTTCTTTTTCTACTTGAAAGCACAGTTCTGCTCTCCATCCTGTGCATTCTGGCTGGGTACCTTCAGGGCCCTGCCTCTGGGTTTTGCATTTTTTGTTTTCCAGATGTTGCACCAATGGTATTGTATGGTCATAATAGATATTGCATGGGTGATTTTATTTCTTTTGGTGTAAAGAGTTACAGTAGCCCCCATTACCCGCAGTTTAACTTTCTGTGGTTTCAGTTACTTGAGGTCAACCACAGTCCAAAACTATTAAGTGGAAAATTCCAGAAATGAATAATTCATAAGGTTTAAATTGCATGCCATCTGAGTACCTCACTTCCTCTCTTCACGAAGGCATTGTACCATTTCACATCATCATCATCAGAAGGGCAAATGTCGTACAATAAGATATTTTGAGAGAGACCATATTCACATAATTTGTTACAGTATATTGTTATACGTGTTCTGTTTTATTATTAGTGATTGTTGTTAATCTCTTACTGTGCCCAGTTTATAAATTACACTTTGTCAGAGGCATGTAGGTATAGGAAAAACGGTGTATGTAGGGTTCACTACTATCCATGGTTCTACGCATCCACTGGGGAGTCTTGGAATCCCCTATGGATAAGGGGGGGGACTTACTGTACTTCTGAGAAAGGAATGATTTCCCCAGAAATACATTACACATCATGTTGAACTTGAGCAGTTCTAAAGGATTTTTCTAACTTTCATGTAGTCTACGTATGGCTATTCTAAGTTGTAAACATTGTGTGTAACTCTTACACCAACTGGGAGCCCTCATTCCTCTAATGTCTGCATGTTTACTTGTATGCCTTGAAATCACAACCTGTAGAACTCCATCCTCTGTGGAATTTCTGCAGTTTCACAGGAAACTCACATTTTAATTGTCTTTTTTGACAACTGCATTCATGTTTTTTTTTTTTTCCGGCTTACCCTGCTACAACCTAAATGTGAAAGACAGACTTCTTTAGATTTCCCCCAACCCCCACACAAAAAAAATTACTCACACAAAGCATTCGTAGGCAGACTTAAATTTAGGGAACTCAGTTGAATAGAATTACTTGAGTAGAATTTGAATTAGATTGAGTTTGAGCTGATTCACATTTTGAATTGAGAACTGTTTTAACTTAGTAGAGGTTGAGTTGAGAAGAATTTGATTTCAGTAAAGATTGAGCTGAGCGCAGGTCAACTTGAGAAGAGATTGAGTTGTACAGAGATTGAGTTTTATAAGGATCAGGTTTTGCCGAGAATGAATTGAATAGTTTGGTAGATGATTTGGGTGACATATGGAATACGAGTCACATTTCGCATAGTAAACAAACTAAGAAAGTTCATATCAAATTTTCCAGGATCCTTTTAGGGTCATTTTTTGGGTTTTGGAAAAGGGCTTTTCTACATGGAAAGGGAAGAAAGGGCTCATTCACAAGGTATTCTCTTTGCTTTGCTCATCTTTTTGTCCTCCCCTTCCCCATTCATTCTAAAACAACAAAGAAATTCCGTTTGTTGTTTCCCTATGAGCAGTTTCAAGCTCTTCTCTGAGAGATCCTCAAGGTCTCACTTTATACACCAACTGCTCATCAAAGTATTTCCTAGAGAATATCCCATTCCTAGGAAGGCATGATGAAACTGGTAAAATAATATAGTTTTTTCCTACTTTGTTATCTTTAATTTCACTAATTATAATTTACAAAATGCGTCTTCTCTCTTTTTGCTTTTTGGAACATGTTGAATAAAATGCTAAGAGTATGTTAGTTGATACTGACATGGAGAACAAAAAGGAAAACTCAGTGTTTGCTCATTAGAAAACACTACAATATACTTGTATATGAGCCCATTCATTGGTATGGCCTTCTGTGGTTCCAATCAATGAATTGGTCAAAATGGCAATGGTAGTTTATGTCAGTGGACCTATGCCAAATTGACTATGATGGAAAGATGCTGCTATATTGTACTGTTACAACGTCACCCGCCTACATCTCTACATAGAGATTTATGAAGTTACAAAATCCCATTTGTTGAGCATACAAGTAGCTGAAATGACAGTTTCCATATTAGATCTCAAATTTCAAAGCAAATTAAGATAACAGGCATTGAATGATTGCCAAGTGCTTAGCACTTTGCTGGATGGAAAAGATGCATGAGTCACAAATCTTTCCTTCAGGGAAGCAGAGAATCTGATTAGTGGAACAAGACATAAATACAAAAATTTTTTAGATAATGTGAAAGAGCCTAAATTTAAGGATGAAACTGTGGGGTAAAACTCTATGATACGGGATTTTGGAGAAGGGAAGTTTGTTATAATTTAGTCCAACTAAACCTGTGAGAGGGAACTCAAAGTTCAACTATGCCCAAGCAAGAGGGAGGGGCATATTAGGTGAGGAGATGGGTGGGACAAAACTAGAGTTGTGGGAATGGGTTGAATGAGGATGAGGAATAGTAAGCAGATGTGATCCATGGTAGAATATTTCTTGGGGAGTACCAAGGATTGAGGTCAGCTAGGTAAGGTGGGTATTAATTGGGTTTAAGGCTGAAGAGACTGAACTTTGTCTAAAAGAGAGGAAAAATCTTCCAGATATGACTATAAACAAAGAACAAGGCATGATGAAATTGTTTGACTATGGATACATTTCACAGTGTTGCAGAGTTCTTTTTTTCTTTTTTATTTTTTAGCAGAGTTCTTTTGATTCCACAATGCTTACTGTTCTTTCGCAGCAGAACGTGGGAGAACAATGTTTTACTTTCTCAATGACAAAGATGTGTAGGAAACAAAAATTTTTTAAAACTTCAGATTAATTTGTGTTGTATAACATGGATTAAAATAAAAAATTGCTGTTGACTCTGTAACAATTTTGCCTGTCTGTGTCTGCTGAATTGCTGGTCCACCTTGAAATGAAATCCGTTTAAAAAATCTACTTTGTCTTCAAGAGGAGCTTTATAAAGCTTATTATCTTAGGGTGATGAAGTCCCAGTAATGGTGCTGGTGTCATCATAAGCCACCATCAAGGGCAGCTGGTTAGCTCAGTTGGTTAGGGCACGGCTCTCTTAACAACAAGGTTCCCAATTTGATCCCCACATGGGCCACTGTGAGCTGCGTCCTACACAACTAGATTGAAACAACTACTTGAGTTGGAGTTGATGGGTCCTGGAAAAACACAGTTAAAAAAAAAAAAAAAGACCATCAATTTTTCCATCCTAGTGAGGAAGCTTCTTCTGCTTGCTGTGTTCTTTTGTGCATATTCAAATATTTCTATAAAAAAGTTATTGTTTGAAGGATTGAAGTGTACCTGCCATTGAGTTTTAGTCTTTTCAAACAAATCTGGCAGACTGAGGAGGCTAGAGGTAGTCAGAGGAACCAGATTGCAGGGAGGAATAGCCTATTTCACCTTCAGATGGACTGGATTGACCTTCAGAGGCTCTCAGAGCTCTGACTTTGGGAGAATCCATCCCATATCATTCTAATAAATGGAAACATCATTTAAGTCGATGTAATACTACATTTGGTAAACATCTTAGTTGAATACTTATTCACTTTAATTTTGCAGGTACTTTGGAACAAATATATTTTTGTCTATGTTAAGTCTCAACATTTTCACAGGTTATTGACTGAACACCTGGAAAGCTATGGGCACTGTGTCTCAAGTGCCTCATGAACAAAATGTACCCTGGAGGGAGAGCCCCTGAGAGTTTCCTGTGGAGGAAGGAGGAATTTCCCAATTCAGACTCTGCACGAGGACTTGAGGGGCTGGAACTTGTCCCCATTCCGACTCTGCTCCTCTGATTTCCTATGGGCACCCCTTGGAGAACGGGGGTCTATATGTCCTCTTTGGAGATATGTCTCTTCATGTCCTCTGCCCATTTTTTAATTGGATTTTGTGTGTGTGTGTGTTTAGTTGTATGAGTTTTTTTAATGTAAATTTTGGATATTTTCTTATCACATGTATCATTGATAAATATCTTCTCCCATTCAGTAGGATGTCTTTTCATTTTGTTGATGGTTTTCTTTGCTGTGCAAAAATGTTTTAGTTTCATGTAGTCCCATTTGTTTATTTTTTCTTTTGTTTCCCTTGCTCTAGGAGATATAGCAGTAAAAATATTACTAAGGGTAATGTCTGTGAGTTTACTTCCTATATTTTTTTCTTACATTGAAGTTTTTAATTCATTTTGAGTTTATTCTTGTATATGGCATAAGAAGGTGGTCCAGTTTCATTTTTTTTGCATTGTCTGTCCAGTTTTCTCAGTACCATTTATTAAATAGACTGTCTTTACCCCAATGTGTACTGTTGCTTCTTTTGTCATAAATTAAATGACCATATAGGAATGGATTAATTTGTGGGCTCTCTATTCTGTTCCGTTGATCTATGTATTTTTGTTTATGCCAGTGCCATGCTGTTTTGATTACTGTAGCCTTGTGGTATAATTTGATGACAGGTAGCTTGATACCTCTAGCTTTGTTCTTATTTCTTAGGATTGTTGTGGCTATTCAGGGTCTTTTATGGTTCCATATAAATTTTAGGATTACTTGTTCTAGTTCAGGGAAAAATGTCATTGGTATTTTGATAGGGATTGCATTGAATCTATATATTGCTTAGGATAGTATGGACATTTTAACTATATTAATTCTTCTATCTTATTTAACTATTAATTCTTCTATCTTATTTAACTATTAATTCTTCTATTATCATGGTATGTTTTCATTTATTTGTATCTTCTTCAATTTCTCTCTTCAATATCTTATAATTTTCTGAGTACAAGTCTTTTACTTCCTAGGTTAAATTTATTTCTAGGTATTTTATTTTTTGATGCAATTGCAAATGGGATTGTTTTCTTAATTTCTCTAATAGTTTTTTGGTGGAATCTTTGGGGTTCTCTCTATATAGTATCATGCCATCTGCAAATAATGACAGTTTTACTTCTTCATTTCCTGTTTGGATGCCTTTTATTTCTTGTCTGATTTTTGTGGCTGGGACTTCAGTACTATGTTGACTAAAAGTGGTGAAAGTGGACATCCTTGACTTGCTCCTGATCTTAAGGAGAATGCTTTTTAGATTTTCCCCATTGAGTATGATATTAGCTGTGGGCTTGTCATATGGCCTTTATTATGTTGAGATATGTTCTCTCTATTCCCACTTTGCTGAGAGTTTTATCATAAATGGATGCTGGATTTTGTCAAATGCTATTTCTGCATCTATTTATATGAGCATATGATTTTCATTTTTCTTTTTGTTTATGTGGTGTATCACATTAATTGATTTGCAAATATTGAACCAAACTTGCATACCAGGAATGAATCCTACTTAATTCTGGTATATCTTTTTAATGTATTGCTGAATTTGGTTTGCTAATATTTTGTTAAGGATTTTTGCATCTATGTTCATTAGGGATATCAGACTATACTTTTGTCTTTTTGTGATGTCTTTGTTTTTCGAATCAGGGTAATGGTGGCCTCATAAAATGAGCTTTGGAGGCTTCCCTCCTCTTGAAGTTTTTGGAATAGTTTAAGAAGAATAGGTGTTCTGTTTTTTGAATGTTGGTAAAATTCACCTGTGAAGCCATCTGGTTCAAGACTTGTTTGCTGGGATTTTCTCTTTTTTTTTTTTTTTTTTTTTTTTTTTTTTTTATTAGTTTCAGGTGTACAAGACAAGGTAATACTTAGACGTTCATCATTTATATCCCTCACACTGTGAACCCCCCTCCCCCTATCCATTATCCCTCCGACCTCACACCAAGCCATCACATTATATATATAAAATTATAGTTGCCATTCATTAATGTTTAGCTTCTGGTGTACAATGCCATGGTCAGGCATGCTGGGATTTTCTTGATTACTGATTCAATTTCATTAGTAGTAATTGGTCAGTTCAGATTTTCTGTTTCATCTTTATTCAGCCTTGGAAGACTATATGCTTCTAGGAATTTATCCATTTCTTCCAGATTGTCCCATTTCTTGATGAATAGTTGTTCACAGTGTTTTCTTAATTTTTTTTTTTTTTTTTTTTTTTGTATTTCTGTGGTGTCTGTTGTCACTTCTCCACTTTCATTTCTGTTTTTATTAGGGTCCTTTCTTTTTTTCTTGATGAGTCTGATTAAAGTTTTATCAATTTTGTTTATCTTTTCAAAACACTGGCTGTTGGTTTCATTGATATTTTTATTTATTTATTTTTTGCCTCTATTTCATTTATTTCTGCTCTGATCTTTATTATTTCCTTTTTTTGTACTCACTTTGGGTTTTGTTTGCTGTTTTATTTCCAGTTCCCTTTGGTGTCAAGTTAGACTGTTTATTTGAGACTTTAAAAAGTTTTTTTTATTTCTTTAGGTAGGCCTGCATTTGTCTGAATTTCCCTTTTAGGACTGTATTCGTTGTGTCCCATAGATTTGGTGTTATTGTGTATTCATTTTTGTCTGTTTCAAGGTATCTTTTTATTTTTTTCCTTGATTTCATTGTTGACCCATTCATTATTTAGTAGCATATTATTTAGTCTCTATGTGTTTGGGTTTTTTTCAGTTTTTTTCTTGTTGATTTTCCAGTTTCATACCATTGTTGTCAGATAAGATACTCAATATGATTTCAATCTTAAATTTATTGAGACTTGTTTTGTGACCTAACATGTAGTCTATCTTGGAAAATGATCCAAGTGCACTTAAAAGAATATACAATCTGCTGTTATGGGGATGAAATGCTCTAAAAAGTTCACTTAAATCTATCTGGTCTAGTGTGTCATTTATGGCTGTGGTTTTCTTGTTGATTTTCTGGTGAAATATCTGTCCATTGGTGTCAGTGGGGTGTTAAAGTCCTCTACTGTGATTGTATTGCTGTTGATCTCTGCCTTTATGTTAGTCAATATCTGTTTTATATATTTAGGTGCTCCTATGTTGGGTGCATAGATGTTTATTAGGGTTATGTGCTTCTGTTGGATTGATCCCTTTATCATTGCATGTCCTTTTTGTTTCTTATTATAGTTTTCATTTCAATGTCTATTTTGTCTCATATAAGTATTGCTACCCCAGCTTTTTTTTATTTCCATTTGTGTGAAATATCTTTTTCCATCCCTTCATTTTCAGTCTATGTGTGTCTTTTGATCTGAGGTGGGTCTCTTGTAGATAGCATATGCATGGGTCTTGTTTTCTTATCTATTCAGCTATCCTGTGTCTTTTGATTGGGGCATTTAATTCATTTACATTTAGGCTGATTATTGATAGATACATAGTAATTGCCATTTTATTATTCATAATTTTCATCTTGTTTTGTTTGTTTGCTTCCCCCTTCTTTTTCTTAAAGAAGTCCTTTTAACATTTCTTGTAATACTGGCTTGGTGAAAATAAATTTTTTTAGGTGTTTTTTTTTTTTTTTTTTTTTTTTGTCGGGGAAGCTGTTTATTTCTCCTTCAATTTTAAACGATAGCCTTGCAAGGTGGAATAGTTTTTGGTTGTAGGCCCTTGTTTTTAATCACTTTGAATGTTTCCTGCCACTCTCTTCTGGCCTGCAAAGTTTGTGTTGAGAAATCAGCTGATAATCTTATGGGAGCTCCCTGGTAAATAACTAATGCCTTTCACTGGCTGCTTTTAGGATTCTCTCTTTATCTTTAAACTTTGTCATTTTAATTATAATGTATCTTGGTGTGGGCCTGTTTGGGTTCATCTTGTTTGGGACTCTCTGCCCTTTTTGAGCTTGTACGTCTATTTCTTTCACCAGGTTAGGGAAGCTTTCAGTCATTATTTCTTCAAATAGGTTCTTGATCCCCTGCCTTTTCCTTCTGATACTCCTACGAAGCGAATGTCATTATGCTTGATGTCCTAGAGGTCCCTTAAACTACTTTTTTTTTAAATTCCTTTTTCTTTCTGTTGTTCCAATTGGGTGTTTTCTACTACCTTGTCTTATAAATCTTTGATTCAGTCCTCTGCTTCATCTACTCTGCTGTCCATTCCTTCTAGTGCATTATTCATTTCAGTTATTGTATTCTTTTCTTCTGTCTGGTTCTTTTTAATGGTTTCCATGTCCTTCTTTATGCTTACTATCTTTTTGTTGAAGTTCTCACCAAGTTACTGGAGCATCCTTATAACCAGTGTTTTAAAGTCTGTCTCTGATAGGTTGGTTGCCTGCATTTTGTGTAGTTCTTTTTCTGGAGTTTACTCCTGTTCTTTCATTTGGGACGTGTTACTTTGTTTCCTCATTCTGGCTGCCTCTCTGTGCTTGCTTCTATGTATTAGGTAGATCTCCTATATGTCTCAGTCTTTGCCTTAGGTGGCCTTAGGTAGTAGGTTTCCTCTGTGGTTCAGTGGCACAGTCTCTTTGATCACCTATGCATGTATTCCAGGAGTGTCTCATGTATGTTGTGTGTATTCTTCTGTTGTAGTTGAGTCTTGATTGCTTTTGGTCTGTCAGTTGGCGGGATTGACTCCCAGGCTGACTGGCTGTGAGGACTGGCTACATCCACAATTTTGAGCTGCTGTGTGGGGGCTGACCCCTCAGAGGGGGATTGACTCTAGTGGGCTCTTGTGCCTGTTGAGACCACCCTTTGGATGTGCCACTTGTGGGGCGAATGGTAATGCTCTGGTGTGGTCTGAAGCTGGACTCTGGATGTGTAGTTTCTGGTGTCTCTTGGGAGGGGCTCCCATGCAGGTCAATTTCAGCCTTGCTTTGACCGGCCTAGAGCTATCTGGAAGGAGCTACAAAGCTGTATGTGGTTGGTTGCTGCCAGTGCTGGACCTGGAGGCATGTGGGGGGTGGTGGCCTTGCTGTGAACTGAGGCCTGCTGCCACCAGTACTGGGCGTGGGGAAGCTTAGTAAAAAAACTCAGGGCTCACCCGAGCCTGTTGCTACCTACCAGCTGCCTATAAGACAAAGCCATTGAAGGAACCTCCTTTGGTGTGTGGTCAGACTGGTTGACCTGGTGTTGAGAATGCCTCAGTGTGATGCAGCACTAGCTGGGTGGGGCAGGGTCCCAGGGAGCCATGAGGTGTGGCCAATAGTTTTTACAAAATTAATGCAGATTCAGTTCTTGCATCATTGCCAGGTCTGTGACCATTTTGCAAAATGCCCTGAGACTACTACAGTCATCCACGGCGGGATTAGTAGTAGTGAGACTACTAATCCCGCCGACTACTACAGTCAGCCACTTCTTACCTTGGGCCTGCAGATCCCTGAGAGCCCCTGAAGAGAGGCTGCAGCACAACTTATATCTGGCTGTCTGCCACCAGAAGTTCCCCAGACCATAGCAGACTTCTGTTGCTGTAAAAGGCTTCCATGGCTGTGGGGTGGGTTTGACCACCCAGGAGCCCAGAGTCCTTCAGCGATTCAGCACTAGCTAGGCAGGGTGGGAACCCAGGGCACCACCAAGGTGGTGTGCAGGCACATATTTTACCAGACCAGTGCAGTCTCAGATTTGGCCCTTTGGGGGAAGGTTCAGCATAGAAAAAAATGTTTCCACATGAGGCAGGCTCCACATAGGGACAATGGCAGCTGGCTCTCCAGTCTTCAGCCTGAGGTCACACACATCTGTAGTTTGTCAATTACCATTTAGCTTACTCCTTTGGAAATTCACCACACTCTCTCTGCACATCTCTTGGATAATGAGTTTTTTTCCCTCCAGTAAGACTACAGGCTCATTTTTTTGTTCCCCACAACCCTAACTAGAGTTGTACCCAGGGAAGATAAGGTGTTTCTTTTTTTGACTTCTTACCATTTTGTCTAAAAAACTGTGCAGCAAAGGCATGTGATTTTTTAAGGCACAGGAGAAACACTTCACATGTTTTTCATGGCAGGCATGTGGTGTACATCAAGTGCCCAGTTTACAAACTTTAATATAGAACATATTTGAAAAAACTCCCAGTTAATCCACACTGAGAATATCTATGTGCTTTTGGAAAGATTTTGGCATGGGCATTTCTTTTCTGGAACAGGTGGTAAAGCTAAATTTGTTTGGTGTTCTTGACATACTTGGAGCCTGATATTAAAAGATTTTAGCGGCTGTAATAAACAGTTCTTCCTTTCTTTGTTTACAGGGAATTGGGACTTTTTCTGGGGTGTTTGATTTCTGTTTCTGCCTGCAGGCAGACTGGAAACCATTCTCAGCCTACATTCTTCCACAGGGGCAAACAGCTGAGCTGATTTAGTTTGGAAGCCTTGTTGCTTGGCTGTGACTTGTGGCCCCACATTCTGACATGTGGGTCAGAACTGATTCTAGTGATTCCTTTGGGTCCCCAGAAACAAAAGCAATCCATACAATTTCTTCAGAATCATCATCTTAAAGCGCTTCCTTGTAGTGTTAGTGTTTGAGTGTCACAAGGTGGTGGCGGGGAGGGTGAAGGTGTGGGGCGAGGCATAGACATAAAATCGTGGGAAGAGTGCCTAGCTGCTGGATTTGAAAGTCTTTGGGGTCTAAAGCAGATTTTTCAGTTTCTGTTTATTTGTTCATTTCGTCTATTTCAAATGAATGTTCCCAAATCAGCTTGTGCTGGAAAGTGAGGATTTCCTGCTAAGGAGGAGTGTTGCTTGCTTAGATCCTGAAAGTGGACATTTTTCAAAGCGTAGATTTTAGACTGACTACTTTTCAGTATTAGTCCCCAGGGTGCTACCGGGACCTGAGCGTTAGAAATGTCTTTGGTGAGTGAGGTGAGAGGTGATCATGACCAAAGAACCTTGGCGCTGCTACATGAGACGTCAGCTGGGAAGTGTAATTGACATGGTGTTATCTCCATAAGTTGTTTACAATGGTTGCTTCTCACAGCAGAGCTGAATCCAGTCCTTATCTGCAACTATCAGTATTGAGCTTGCATAGTTGAGGTTTGTGGAATGCCCTTTAGTCCTTCTAGCTGTTTAATGGCATTCTCATTCGAGATGGGGGGCCCTGAGCTTCCCATGCGAGGTGGCACAGGTTTGTTTCAGGCATTGAAGAGCTCAGATTAGTTTGCATTTAGCACCTTCTCTGGATGCCAGCTTGACCTCCTTCTGGTATACTTTCTGCTTTTGGTTTTTGTAAGCAGTGCTGTATCATCAGTAAAAAACTGGGCTTAGATTCACACAGATTTGTGTTCAAATATGCTGTTACATATTGGTGATGTGACCTAGATAATGAATTAGTCACGATACAGATTCAGCTGTTGTAGCAAAGGACAAAGTGAAGTGGCTTCCATAGAATAGAAGCTTATATCTCTCTCACATAGCAGAATACATGCTTTAGGGTTGATATGTCACCTTCATGGTATTTAATTTCTTCTTGTTCTACCATCTGCAACATACAGCTTTTCCTTCATGGTCCAAGATGGTTAATCTAGGTCCCACTGCCAAATCTCTATCACAAACGGTGATAGAAGACAAGTATGTGCATGTGGATATCGGTGTGTCCCTTTAACGGAACAACCTAGAAGTCACATATGTCACTTTAACTCACAGTCCGTTGCCCAGGACTTAATTGGATGGTTGTTATAGGCTAAATGCTTTTATCTCCCCAATATTCATATGTTGTGCCCTAACTCCCAATGTGATAGTATTAGGAGGTGTGGACTTTGGGAGTTGATTAGGTTTAGATGAGGTCACAAATATGGTACCCTCATGATGGAATTAGTGCCCTTATAAGAAGAAACCAGAGAGCTTGCTGTTCGTGTCCACTGTGTGAAGATACAATAAGAAGACAGCCATCTGCAAGCCAGGAAGAGGCTTCTCACCAGGAACTATGTTTGTAAGCACCTTGTTGTTGAACTTCTCAGTGTCCAAAACCATGAGAAGTAAATTTCTGTTGTTTAAGCTCCCCGGTCTGTGGTATTTTGTTATAGCAACCTGAGCTGACTAAAACAATGGCCATACGAAGAAGGTGGGAAATGTTGTCTTTAGTCATGTGGCTATGTGCCCAGCTAAACTCAAATGCTTATTTCTGAAACAAAAAGATAATAGATGTTAGGACACAACTGTCCTCTCTCACAGAGGAATTATTTACATAGTCTGTGTCTCATTTGCTTTATCTGGAAAGTGAGATTGATGTCGTAAAATTATGAGACTTTGATAATGCTTATAAAGGTTTTAATATGGTGTCTGAGACACAACTCTTCAACTAACTGTGAATAAAAGAAAACATGTAGCTTTACTTGGATTCTTGCCTTTTGTTGGGTAGTTTTCACTTTTTTCTTTTGGCTTGTATATTTATTTTAAAGCTTTATCCCCAAGAGAGACTTACTGTATCCCAACGACAGAGTGATGTCTTCATCTTTTGCATCAACTTAGAGCCTTACCTGGTGACATGAAGACTTAGACTTGAGGTGTTTGTGAAGGATGTTGGAAAGCTTGCATCTTTATGTGACTTCGCCATGTCCCCTTTTATCCCATCAAGAATTACTCCAGTTGTGGGCTGGCCAGATGGCTCAGGCTGTTGGAGCTCCGTGCTCCTAACTCCAAAGACTGCCAGTTCAATTCTCATATGAGCCAGTGGGCTCTCAGCCACAAGGCTGCCAGTTCAATTCCTCGACTCCCACAAGGGATGGTGGGCTCCGCCCCCTGCAACTAAGATTGAACACGGTACCTTGAGCTGAGCTGCCACTGAGCTCCCGGATGGCTCAGTTTGTTGGAGCGCGTCCTCTCAACCTCAAGGTTGCCGCGGACCCGCAAGGGATGGTGGGCTGTGTCCCCTGCAGCTAGCTACGGCAACTGGACCTGGAGCTGAGCTGTGCCCTCCACAACTAAGACTGAAAGGACAATAACTTGACTTGGAAAAAAGTCCTGGAAGTATACATTGTTCCCCAATAAAGTCCTGTTCACCTTCCCCAATAAAATCTTTTTTTAAAAAAATTGATCTTTAAAAAAGAAAAAAAGAATTGCCCCATTTGTAGCCTTCATCAGGAATGCCATAACTTGGAATTCCAGTATCTGAAAATGAGAAGAGGGGTTGACTGCTTATGAATCTCAGAATTGGAAAATGGTTGCTAGAGCTTTTTTCTGAAAAACCTGTGAAGGGTTTTGTGACCTTCATCAGCTTGCAATGGAAACTGATAAAGCCAGTCTCATACTTCTGAGTTGTTCTGATTTCTAGAGCAAACTCATTAGTCGAATCTGAGGCCTGGATGTGAAATCTATACCTCTATGTGAAATCTATACCTCTTTCCTAAGAGTTTTCAACATTTCTTTCAGTTGCCATCCTTTCTCATTACAAGTTTTGCATTTAACAAAGATTTATTCTCATTGGACTGCCTTGAATCAACTGCCAAACTGTAGCACTAGTACAGGTTACTAACTGTTGCCTGGATCGGTGGTCTAAGGAAACAACGGCACACCAGGGAGACCACATAGGGTGGAGACAGCATTCAGACTTGATCTTGTGGAAAGGGAAAGTGGAAGACCAAGGAAGGTCTCCCTAACCCCTGAAAAGTATGGAAGCTGATGGCCTCTGAGGCTGCCATGCAACTGGTGGCCAGTTCTGATCTTGCTCTACTGAATTGCTTTCCAAACCACGTATGGCAAAATCATTTGATAAATTGTGATGAACATTCTTTAAACATTGAAATCAAATAGGAAACAGCAGGGTTCATCACAGGTAGTAAAAATGTAATATTTATTTTAATTATATACCTCTATATGTGTGTGCTGAGTTGTGACGTAAATGTTTTTCTTATTGTGGGTCATGGTCAAAACAAGTTTGAAAGCTATTGTTCCAGCATCAGATGAGCCGGTTGTCACTGTAGAGCTATTTTTCTGTAGTTTGCATTTATTTTTCTCGGATCCAGATAAGACTATGGTGATGGGACAATAAGCATTTCTGGGTTTCGTAATCTGTATCTCCCCCTTTCACAATATGGACTGAAATCATCATAAAGTCTACACAGTACATTCAGTTCCATTCCACAAATAATTGTTGAGCATGAGGTGCGTACAGACACTGTGCTAGGTGGTGTGGGAGGTACAGGAAACCCTTTGCTGCCTTCCAGATGTTCCTAACCTACTACCATGTTTCCCCCAAAGAAGACCTAGCCGGACCATCAGCTCTAATGCGTCTTTTGGAGCAAAAGTTAATATAAGACTTGGTCTTATTTTAATATAATATAAGACTGGGTCTTACATAAGACCGGGTATAATATAATATAATGTAATGTAATATAATATAATATGATGCTGGGTCTTATATTAATTTTTGCTCCAAACGACGCATTAGAAGTGATGGTCTGGCTAGGTCTTATTTTTGGGGGAAACACAGTATTTAATCTCTTAAATTGTAGGATTTGGGTGATTTTGTTATCTTCCTAAAAGTTTAATGTATTTTTTACAATATGCAGGGTTTTTTGTGTTATAGTCAGAAGTAACAAATACTATTTTATAAAAACTATTCCATTAATGCTAACATGCAAAGTTGAGTATATTATTTTTAAAAGAGGCTTTTAAGGACTCTAACAACACCTTTTTGGGTTTCGTGGGTATTCCTAAATATTTGTCTCCTTCCTTCACTCTGTCAGTGGGGGAGATGTTTGCTATGGCAACAGAAAGGATTAGAACAGTCACTTATTTCCTTTTCTGAATTTAACGTCTAAGAAGGCTAGAGTGTAAATTTCTTCCAAGTAGTTGGCCCATCTGTATACCCATTTACATTTCCTGGAGCCTATTCTGCTTAGCTTGCTAGATCAGGGCTAACCAGATCTTTACATTCTGCCTTGGGACAACAAGCGTCTGGACTGAATTATCTATTTCATTTATCCATGTTATCCTTAGTTACCATCTACCAGGGCAGCTTTGACCTAAGAGAGACTAAATTGTCTTTGAAAGAAGAATTTGTTTTTTTTTTTGTAAACACTCTAAAGGCAAAAAATAATAACTGCTGTGTGCTTCTTTAGTTTCATGCCCTAATAGTTCAATATAAATCACTTGCATTATCTCATTTAATTATCACAATAACCCTATCATGTAGTTCCTATTATTATCCATGTTTTACATACAAGCACCTGATATCTAAAGAAGTTAAATAACTTGTCCAGAGTTATGTCAGTAATAATCTCAGACCTGGGCATAGTCCCATGGGAGGTCAGAGCCCAAGTTCTTAGACTCTGTGCTATTCAGCATTCCTGTGTGTTCCCTCTTACGCCCACGGAGACCCACTGCAACATTTGTGTACAGGCTAGGTAATCATTTTTAAGAATTCCAATGTCAGAAGAGACTTTCTATCATGAGACTATTGCTAAATTATTCTGAATTGATTAGGAATGCCAGATGCCTTCAGGTTCATTCTATTAAAACCAGCTTTGCATATTTCTGCCTATACTCAGTACAACTCCTGTTTTAACCTCCTTGCAAAACCAGGAAGAAAAAAAGTCATTTTATTGCCAGTAAAACTCTTGTAGGTTTAGTCAAAGCAAGTTATAATTTCTGGTGTTCCTTGGCTCATTAGTTCTTCCAGATGGTGCATGTAAACATGGCAGGAGCTGCAGATTGTGTGAAGGCTGAAATGTAAACCAAGAAATATGTATTCATTATAATCTGTATGACAAATGGAAAAAGGCTATAAAGCGAAACAATGCATTGCTCAATCAATTTTATCCCATTACTTTTGGGATGCCCCAGAGATTATTATGAAGAGTGGACTTGCCTGATTTTGTCAAGGTCAATTGTCATTACAATTTTAGAGGAGTTCTCAGTCTAACTCAGATGTCTGGATCACGGTAGCTGCATTTTTTCGGCTCTTGATGATGTATGGGCTGATTTTCATTCTTCGAAAAGAGAGAAAGGGAGAAAAAAAATGTTACCTTAAATTTTTGAGGGCTATTTGAGCAGGAATAGGAAGATAAAACTACAGTAACTAGAACTGTAGTGGGTGCTGTGGTGCTCTGCCCAGAATCCCCCCTCTCTAGGACAGAGGTATTCATTCTGCTATCAGGATGGCAGTCTTGATGGCTGGTAACTCTCAGCTGAGGTGCTGAAAAAGATCTTCATGGTTCTGGGTCACATGTGTTCTGAGCATTCCACATCTATTGCCTGGCTAATATGAGAGTATATGATTCCAGGCTCCCCATCTCAGCCACCAGCCCGTCCTCAACTCAGGACAACTATGAATGGTGGTCCCAGCCTTCATCTGGGTTGGCTGAGGCCTTTGTTGCAACTAAATTTTTAATAATAATAAATTAGCCCCCAACACACAAAGCAGGAACATGATGTGGTAGAATGAACACCAGATGAGGAATCATGAAACCCAGGGTCTAATGCAAGCTTTGCCACTATTAAGCTCTAAGATCTTGGACAAGTAATTTGTCTTTTCTGTTCCTTATTGTTCTTATCTTTCAAGTGTAATGCTTGGCCTGGATCAGCAATTCTTACCCATGGATCCCCCACAAGGGACTCTTCTGTGTTTCTAAAATTACACGTAAGGTGTATGCATTTTTCTGGCAAGAGGGGCCGTGACTCAACAGGTTCTCAAAGGGCTCCACAGAAGTTTAAGAACCAAAGCTTTAGGGGACTATCAAGTCACCCCTGCCTCTAGCTATAATAAAAACTGATGCCTCCATTAATATTACGAGAATAAGATGAAGGATATTGAGCATCAATATTTCTGTGTAGAATCTGTAGTGAAGAGGCACTTTTACTGACTCTGGCTTCTAGAATGTGGGGCCAAAAGGGTAGGAAAGAAATTTCAATCTAGGGGAAGTGGGAGAAGCTACAGAAATAGGCAGTTTTTCTAGCACTTCTGGGGGAATTTCTAGAGAAAACTGTAAAGAACTCTGGTTCATTTGGGAAGTGGGGACTTGGAGGGATCTGCTTCAGCAATTTGACTACATATTGTAAATTAGTACTGTGACAAGAGCAAACTGACCTCGTGCTAGGGGAGAAATGAAAAGCACCTCTTTAGCTTGCTCTACAAAAGGGAAAATGTCATAGTAAGCATCAGAATATAGCACAGGTGGGAGAGTTTCCCATCTTCGGCAGTGTTTAAACTGAGGCAGAGAAATCACGTGAGAAAGATGTGAGTGGGATTCCTCACCTAGGAGGAAGGTTGAACTTAGCGTCTCACAGTTGTCTGGGTCGGGGTTTCTATGAATCTGGGGAAAGATTCTGATTCATGATCACTGCATGTGGAAACTGAAATCAATAGAAAGATTACAACATTTAGAATGCCATTCAATAATGAAAAAAAGCCAATAAATAATATAAAACCAATCAAGAAATACCTAATTTCCCCAGCTGGAAATATCTACCTGCATGACACCAACCTGATGGATCCAGGTGAAACTAAAAAGTTTGTTTCTTTGCGTTTTGTAATATATCAATATGTTGTGAACAAATTTCCAGTTTATGAGGGATTGCTATTCACATCCAGAAGGTGGCTGACAATATCTTACTGAATAACACAGAATGCGTGGGGCAAAATAGATGAGAAAAGGGTCTCATCTTGGGTCTTCCTACATGTATCACATTGAACGCTCTACACTGCTGATCAAGCACCACGATGGAGATGATTTGGCTTACGTTGAAGAAACATTTCCTGCCAATCTGTACCATGTTGCAGTGTTTCATTATTTCTGTCAGCCTCAAGGTGACTTCACTTACCTTGAACAACAGTGAGACCATTACGCTTGTAGGTAGGAACTTGTTTAAAACTGGAGATTTGGTTTTCTGGGCCCCAATACTAATATTATCTCCCTGGTGCAGGATCTTAGATCTCTTTGGGTCTCTCTTGAGTCCTTGAATTAGGCTTTCTAATTGTGTCAATCATGCATAATTGCTTGTATTTCACTGAAATAGACTTATCTGAGCACCTCAATTATTTAAATAGCCTATTCCCATATTCATCTGGTCTTTTTATTTGTATACATTTCCAATACTGCTTCCCATTAATTTTCTGTTAGTAAATTCATCTAAGGACAGGCATGAATGTTCCTGCCCTTCATGTTTTTGAAATGAGATCTACCAGCGTCGCTAGAAACACATAATTTATTTTTACTGAATTTGATTCTTTATCTTTGAGTATTACTTTACAGTCACTTAAGTTACTTTTTTCTAAAAAGTCATCATCAATATAAATTTTTTAAAATTAATTTTGGAGTCATTATTAATATCTTACTGACAGTATATAATAAGATGATCTTGATGACATCTGGAAAAAATGTTTCTTGCTGAAAAATTCATTAGCCTAATTTCCATTTCACTAGCATTTTTGCAGGATACTTCAAAACGCATCAAGCAATACGGGTGTAGAAAATGACTGAAAACAACCAAGATGCCAAAATATATCTACTATAACTCAACTTACCTTTTATACTTAGCCTGGGTACCAGTGGCTGTGGAAGCATGTTCTTTATATGTATTGATTCATTGAATCTTTACAACTTCCTCATGAGGTATTCCACCTGTTTCATATGCAATAAGCACTACATGAACATTTGCATACACTCATCACTTCTTTTTTTCTTTCACCATTAGTCACCCTCCAAAGATTACGGTGAGGTAGTTTGATCCCTCTCTCAGCTCTTTACCATTCCCACTGCTTAGGTCAGGTCTTCATTATTTCTCACCCGGGTTGCTGTAGTAGCCTCTGATGTATATGCCATTCTCCACCTTGCAGCTGGCATGGTTTTTCTAAAATACAATAGTGCTCCTGTATTAGATTTTTTTGTTTGCAAGTGAAGGAAAACTACCTCAAACTATAGTAAAAAAATCCGGAAATTTATTGGCCCATATCACTGGGAAATCCAAGAGATGGGTCTGACTAATGGCCCAGCTTGATAAAAAGTTTCAAATATACCCATTGCTGGGTATGTTGGTCACTTGCAGCCCAGGAATCAGACTCTACCAGCTGCACAAACCAGCAAACACAGAACATCTTCCCACATGATTTTTGGCAGAGTGGTCCCAAGGAGGGTCACAGGTCTACCTGTGAATCAATCGCTGATGCTTGAGTCCTAGAGCCTCTATTTGGCACACCCGGTTATACCTCCATTCCTTATGGCTTGGGGGACAAAATCAACCCTATCCACACCTTAGGAATGAGTTTTGTTATCAGTTGAAGAGGAGAAGGGAGCTTGGGCAGGCAAACACAACATATGTACATGACATTCCATTTAAAGTCCTACAATGGTTTCCAAATGTCTTTGGATAATTGCCAAACTCTTTACATGCTATATATGCCTTGCCTACCTGTACAGATTTATTTCTGCCTCTCTTTTCTTTGACACCTTGTGTAAGGTTCAATTTAAGCAGTATGTCACAACTCCCCTCTAGTTTGTCAAACTGGGTTAGAGATTCCTTGTCTGTTATGTCATAGCACCCTAAGCCTCTGGTATCCTAGCTGTGAACATGCACTTTGTGTGTGTGTATAATGGTATTTATCAATCCTAAAATTATTAGAGAATCTCTGCTCAAGAGCTTAAAATATTCCCATGCCCTAGTCTTACCCTAGCTCAAGTTCATCAGAATCTTGGGGTAGGGAATTGGGGAGTGGAGTCTGTCTATCTGTCTGTCTGTCTGTCTGTCTGTCTGTGTCTGTCTGTCTATATATCTATCATCTATCTATCATCTATCTATCAGTCTATCTGTCTGTCTGTCTGTCTGTCTGTCTCACTTTTCTTAAGCTCCCCAGGTCATTTTAAGGTGCAACTAGGCTTGGGAACCATTGGGTTACATCATTAATGTTTCATCCAGATCGGAAATTCTGTGATTCTAACCCAAGATTTGGTAGGAGAATTACCTCCTCTTCTTTACCTTTCTCCTCTCTTCTCTTTTTCCTCTGTTCCCCCTCCCTCCTTCTATTTTCAGCGATTGCATTTATAGATGTCAAACCATAGTCTTATTAAAAATAAATAGAAAATACTTTTTCTTCATTTTTATTTTATTTGCCCTTAGGGGATTCGAAACTATCTCAGTGACACTGAGATCATCTGAGTCATTCAAAAATGAATTCCTTTGTTGCCTCCTTATACTAGTTCAGTCCAGTCTCTCCTGATATGGGGCCCAACTCTGGAGCTGTGCCTGTGGGCCCTTTATAATTATGTTTCCACAGCACGGCCAGTCAGGCCTACAATGAACAGAGTCATTTGAGGCACTTCCTGTAATGTTTCAAACTGTTGTGTTGTTGACATTCAGTGCATGTGTTTGTCATTGACACACAAGCTTCCAGTCCAGCTGGAAAGCCTTGCCTTTCATGTAGAAGCTGTTTAAAGGAACTGTTCCTACTTATCTCAAAGCCAGACAAAGTAGATTGGGGGAAGGAGTTTGTTTGCCCTCATCTTCAAATGCAGTACATTTTGGGGATGCCACAGGACTGTTTTAATTTGCTCCATTCAAAGGCAGACTTCTGCTTTTCCTGAGACCCTGACAGAAGAATGTTTGTCTTTAATGTCATCAGATGAGATAGTGCAGCTGTGTTTATGGTGGGAGTTACCTGTAATTTATGTTTTCACTTAAATATTTAAGAAGATTAGCTGTTTCCTTTCATTTAAAGACCTGAAGTCATTCATTCATTCATTCATTCATTCATTCATTCATTCATTCATTCATTCTTTTTTTTTTCTTCCTTTCCTTTCCTTCCACTTCAACTCCTCCAAATTTTTTAAGCTGTACGAAGGTGGTTGGAAAGTTGAGACTTCTGTTTTCTGATACAGAGTTGGAATTGGTGAAATGGCAGCATTTCAGAATGTGAACATATACTTAATTTCAACCCAGAAAAAGCATAAAACAAGTGAGGTTATCCAAACGAGGGCAAGACATTTCGTAGGTTTGTGAGATCCCAGCTTATCATATGACTCCCTTCTCACGAATCAGCTTCCTTAGTACTTCGGTGTAGTTCAGATCATGCTAAATTTTATTACCCTGAAAAATTGCTTCTAGAGACATTAGGGAAAGTGAGCTGAGTCAACACCAATCAGATTTTAGATTGGGACTAGGGGGTACAGGGAGTAGTAATTGTGGACTGATTGATTGTAATGGAACCCCAAGTGTTTGTTTTATAAGCAACAACAGATGGATTCCCCTTGCCTGACCCAGTGAAATATGATTTGTTCTCATCTAGGAACTTGAGAAGAAAAATCTGTTTGCCCTTCTACTGCCAAAGGAAATTAGAGCCCTTTGTTCACATTTATCTTTAGGACCTTTCTTTTTTTTCTTTCTAAAAACTAACCTTCCATTGAAAAGTTTACTGGAATCTTCAAAGAGAATAAAAATGTAGCATTATTTATTCGTCACTTTAGTAAACACTTATTTAGTACCAACAATATTCTGGCATTGTGGAAGTAAAAAAAGATGAGTGTGGGTGCTCCATCTATATAAACACATTTAATATACTATGATAAATGCTTTAGTAAATCAAGGGAAAAAATTGCTACTGGTCACAGATATCAAAAAAGACATAAGATACTTTGATGAGATCTAGACTTAATGTGTCTTTGATATTTTCTTGTTCTATGAATCTTGGGGACTTTGACAAAAGTCAAAGATGTTAATCTGTCCTGATTCATTTTTGTGAGCCTATATTGTCTCATAGTGATGCTATTTTCATTACTAAATTTTTCCAAATTCTGAATAGCAGTCAATTTATTTATTACTTTTAATAAATAAGTACATTTATTAAAAATATTTTTCAATTTGATAGAAAACAATGGTATTTCATTGTTGTTTTAATTTGCATTTCTTCTATTACTGAGGAGAATTACAATCTGTTTATGTTTATTATCCATTTGTACTTTTTGTGTGTGGACAAGACCTGTTCAAGACCTCCACACTTTTGGTAAAATGTGGTGATAAAACCCATTTATCTCAGTAATATGTATCAGGTCTTTAATGTAGTTCCAGCTCCTAGCTTTTTGAGAGATGCTCTCTCAGTTGACAGCTTTGGAGACCTTTTGGTTTAAGTTATTAAGAGAATAGGAAAGGTTTTCTTTTTTTCTTAAAAATTGACATCCTCTCTGCAGGAATTGAAAGAATAACAATACATGAGCAGCATCCTCCAAATAACATTCAAAATTGACTTTCTCACTGTTTATCCAACTTCCTCCTTAGATTTAGCTGAAGCACTTCAACTCAGATCAGAAGAAAGTTCCTATTCATTCTTAGGGCTTAAGCTAAATGGTCACCTGTAAGCATGGTGATAAATGATTTGATTGCCAAGGCAGCACAGAGTCTTTAGACATGATACTGGTAAGTTTTAAGTCCCAAATAAAAAGAAGCGTGACTTATAGCTCACAATTTATCCATCTGATTTCATTACTTCTGACATTTCTATCATAGTATAGTAAGTCCTTAATTAACATCGTCAATAGGTTCTGTGACTTTAAGCAAAATGAGACAATTTTTACCATAGGCTAACTGATATAAACAAGAGTTACGTCCCTACAGCATTTCATCAATGTTATACTGAAACAGCATTACTTGACAACCTGCTGTATAGTTATAATTTAATTCCTCCTCTGAGAAGTTGGAGGACATGTTTCCTGATCCCTGTGGATTCACACTTCCATCTCCTTCAGTGTGAAACATTCTCCTGCTTCCTGGGCAGGTCCCCAGTCTTTATTGGCCTTATGTAATATTATGTATATGTCTCTTTTAAAATCTTCCCTGTTTCTACAGCTCACTTTTCTTCTTCTTCTTTTTTTTTTTTGGCCCACTATACTGCAATTTCCGTCAAGAGCTTGCTCCATGTCTTATTCATTTTCATGTTTTCTTCACCCAAAATGGTGCCTGACACATAGAATATGCTTGATAAAAGTTCAGCATTAGTAGTCCTCTCTATATAGAAATTATTATATTTGTAGCATGCAACAATTGAGAAATGTGAATTTTATTTTATATCTAATAGTTTGTTAATCACACAATGCATATATATGAGTATTATAGAAGAAATAGGAAAATACTGTTAAATAAAAAGTAGAAAAGGAAAGTCTTTTGTAATTATACTTTTAGAGCTTACCACTGTTTGGGGCATATATTTTTTCCAGAATTTGAAGATGATAATAATAATGATAATGAACATTTATTGAATACTCACTGGATACCAGGCATTGTGCTAAACACTTTCCATGGGTTTTCTCACTTAATCCAAATGTAAACCCTATGTGATAGGTCAACAATTGTTTTCTCCATTTCTGAATGAAAGACACTGAAGCTTAGGGAGGTTAAATAACTTGCTGGAGATCACATGACTGACAAGTAGCTTAGCCTGGATTTGAACCCACACAGTGTGAACCTAAGCACACATTAGTCAAACAGTACGTTGATCAAAGTGCACATCCCCAGAGCCAAACTACCTGTGTTTAAATCCCAGGTGTGTCAGTAACAGGCTGTATGACTTTAGGCAAACTAATTAATTTCTCTGTGCCTCAATCCCCATTCCCAATCTTTAAAATGGGGTTAAGAATAATATTAACCTCAACTCTGCACGTATGTGAGTACTTAGGACAGTGCCTACCAATAGTAATATCTGAATAAGTGATAGCTTTTATATTACTATATATGTATTAAATAAAAATGATCACCCTGCAATCCTCTGTGTAACTTGTCTTTTTCACTTATTATACCGTGACCATCGTTTTAGTTGATAAATATACTTGTATCACATCGTTTATAGGACCGTATAGTACTCCACACTTTGAATACTCATTCATATAACTAATTTTCTGTTTCTCTAGGATGTGAGCTTCACGAGATGGGGACTGTTCCAACTACCATGGTTTTCTTGTGCTAGAACAAGGCTAGCACAAGGTAGGTGCTCAATAAATATTTGTCGAATGAATAAATGAATGAATATTATGGAAGTTATTTTCAGTTTTTCACTGTTAATCTTCTTTTGAAAAATTCCTTTACTTCTAGGAGGTTTAAAGTTTTAGAATTTTCCTGTGCAGTAATATATAACCTTTTAGTGATTGCTTAAGGACCAAAATGTAATTTCTACACTGATGTGAAAACATGTTGCATCTAAAGATATCCATTTAGTCTAAGAGAAAAAAAATAATGCAGCTAAAGTAAAGATGCATGGTTATGTTTAAAATAATAACTTTAAACGTCCCTTTCATGCAATTTTTTTCAAAGAGTGTTTTACCATGTGGGTAAATTTTAACAAAAATTGCTTAAATTAACTCCAAGTACAATGACATGTATAATGCTTTGATTACACATATGAAATTCATTTAGTCAAAAGAGACTTTGAGTAGGAAAAATGCAACTTTGTAAGAAAAAAAGTCTCCATTACTATAATGATAGAGTAGTTCCCCAAGATATAATCACATGCACATTTAGAAGAAAGCATTTTATATTCTCTGTAACAGCAACATCTGGTGACTTTCTGACTATTCTAAAACAGCTTCACTCTGCTTTCAAAATTCCATTTTGTGCTCTACAAATCTGTAAGTTGCCTGCAGAGACCTAGGGAACTGGAAAAATTTCAATTTCACTTGAAAAATGTGCTACTATTCCTCAATCCCTAGGATAGGTGGAGGAGTTAGGGTGGAAAATAGTAATGATGGAAAGCCAAGATGAATGAGGCTAGGAGAGCTCCTTCACGTATTATGATGAAGTGAACACCTCAGAGAATTTCTTTAAGGAGGTGATGAGACTGGCCAACACAACATACTGAGTAGAAGGAAGATAAACAGACTATGACTAGCTGGAGAAACAAATATAGCAAAAAAATGCTCCAGAGAGGGAAGAAATCTAGAGTCCAGCCAAGGATATATTTTTTCAATTGAGGATGCTTCTAGATAGATTTTATTTAATTTTATTTTTGACATGGAACTGAACCATGGAAGTAAACCATGTAGTCCAGTCTGCTTCCTTGGGTAGTTTTAAAGTTGTTTCTGAGTTGAGGGTCAATTTGTTTTTCATTTTGATTTTCATTTTGTTCAGTGTGATAGCCCCTGGCTACCTGCAGGGTGGCCCAAAGAATAATTTTGCCAAATAGGTACTATAGTTACCTCATTTGGAGCCAAGACTCTGAAAACTTAATAAGAGACATTGGAGACCTGTGAACAGTGGTTAAACAGTTAACTAGGCACTGTTAAAGGAAATAATTCATTGATATCTTGGCGTAAATTCACTTACAACCTAACTGAATAGCAGAGTGTGACATAAAAATAATCGTACTAGGGTTTTCTTTCCTTTACCTTCTTTTCATTTGTTTGCTCCTCAGTTTTTTTTCTTGTTCTCTCCTGATTCATTCTCTTGTTTTCCTCCCCCCTCTTTAAATGTTTCTCTTTTTCCCCCATATTGTCTTTACATTCACCTCCCCACTGCTGCCCCCTTTGCCTCTCTCTCATTATTTTCCGTCTTCTCCCCTCCAACCCCACCATTTTTTAAAACTGTCCATGGAACTGAAGTAGTATTTTGATGGTAGTTGTGAAATAGAGTTTTATTGTTAGTAACTTTAAAAGTAGTTTGAGGAGAATGTTTATTTTTCTAAGGAAAAAATTGTGCTCCACTTTTTCTGATTTTAGTTTTCTTATCTAATATAGAGCACTTGAATAAAGTCTGGCACACAAAACCTACTACATTAAATCCTAGCAATTAGTATTCCATTTTTAAAAAAGATTATATTAGTTTCAGTTGTACAAAACAGCATGGTGATTAGACATTTACACCCCTCACAAAGTGATAATCTCACCCCCAAGTCTACTTAACCCTCTGACATCATATAAAGCTGTTACAATACCCTTGTCTATATTCCCTATGCTGTACTTTACATCCCGTGACCATATATATATGTATTTGACACTCTGATTAGTATTTCCTTGATTCAATTTTTCCTTCTGCATCAGTTGAAAGAAAAAAAAAATCCTATGTGTTCCCTAAATAATCCAAGACGGGCAGTTGCTGTTGCCCGTATCGTGCTCTGAAGGATGGAGCGTCTACCCTTTTCCCAACTCCCTGTTTCAATGGATCATTATCAACTTGTTTACCAAACTTTCTTTCCACATAATTTAAGTTCATATTTTTTGTTTTAGCCTTAGCAGAAGGAACAGATGGACAATGATCACCTTGAGGTTCAAGTTCTAGAAGATGGCTCTTAGGCCACCTTTGGACCTTTTACGGCATAGTCCAGGCACAGAGCATGGGCGCTGGAGGTTGACACTCAGGTCCATGGGCAAAGCATTTAACACCCTCTCAGCATCTGATTCTTCATCTCTCAGGAAACATTCAGAGGACTGATGTTAAATGAATGGTTAAAGAATAGTTAAAGGAATCCAAGCTAATAGAACACTTGGCATAGTGCCCACATGTGGTGAGATCCTGATAAATGGCAGCATAAATCCCTGGAGCTTCCGCTTTAGGACATTCTTTTCATGGGAATGCTACCTATTCTCCCTCCTTCCTTTACATGACCCATAAGAAAGGAGTATGATCTGGGAATATTAAAATCAGAGAGATCAAAGAGCATTCGATATTGAGAAAGCGAGAGAAGTAGAGATAACCAATTGGTCTATGTACATTGTGCCTCTGGGCACAGAGACCCTCTTTGATGGGTAAGTGACTAAACTTGGAGGCTTCCCAATATACAGCAAGGAGAAAGAGTGTTCCTATTATTTGCTGAACTAACTTTTTTCCAAAAACATTGTATACGAGGTTGTTGGAACAACAATCCCTGGGGTTGTTCCTCCTTGGCCTTCCACAGGCATTGCACAAGTATCTGGTTGGTGAAGTCAAGCAAATGTGATAAACTATCTCTCTTTCAACTGTAAGGGTTACACAAGACAATGTGTGCGTGTGTGTGTGTGTGTGTGTAAAGCTAATAGAATCAAACCCTTCTTTTACTAATGCTTGAAAGGAAACCAAAACTTAAAAAAATCTCAATTAGTTTCTTAGTACTTTCTCCAAATTAATCTAAAAATGCTGAGACCAAAACTGATCCAGGCAGGCAATGTTTTTAAGTGAAATTTATATTGGCTGCACTTTCAATTGTTCTTAATTGCAGGTCAGCGTTCACTGTTGTGCTGCCTGCCATCAGCTGTGAGTGGGGTTGCCAACAATTTAATAATAACATCATTAGGAGTGAAGGTAGTCAACCTTGCAGGTAATTTACTTTCTAACCAAATGGATGAGAATGAGTTCTAATTTTTCTCTATAATGACATCACTTCTACTTGCTTTCATTATGCTGTCCTGGGTGAAGAAAAAGGGTGGCAGTATTGCTGGTCAGTGGGAATTTACCTGACCCCTGATGTCGACATCATGGGTCATGGCTGTTGCAAACAGTGTTAGAAAGGTATAACAGGCAGAATATAGGATGTGTTGGGCCACTGTTGATCCTGAGGTGGGACCATAATTCTTTAAGAAGTCAGTGTTTTTTTTTGCTGAAATTCATCTTGCTCAGAAATGCCTGTGAATAGAGTGCCTCAATGAGTTACAGAACCAAGAAAATGGATCTTTGTGGGGATCTATATAGGGTGTAGTACAAGATGGTTCTAGTGCTGTGTAGACAACAAGGAGAGAGAGGAAAGTTAGGAGCTGCTGTGGGCAGCTAGTCTTTAAAGACACCAAGAGAAGGAAGAATAGCTACCTTTCCGACGTGGTGGTCATAGAAGATATCCTGGAGTTGATGACACGTCTTTCTCAGAATCTGAAGTGGTATAAGAATCTCTGGGTTTGGGGGTTTCTTCTTAGGCCACAGACCTCAAAGATGTGATGTGAGCTAGGCTGTGCAAGGTTCTGAATTCATTCGACGGAGATTTCCCCCACACTTTCAGGAGAAAAAGGAGGGTGAGATAAAAGAACAGGAGAGTGAGAGGAAATAATGGGAGAGGCAGTTTTCCATAGATATTCTATCATCCTATACATCCTGCTGAGTATGCCAAGAATACATGGCCAACATCACTTTATACTGAGGCCATTTCTCAGGGTTGTGTTTGCAGTGAACAATCCTCAGGGATGAAGTATGTATCCCTCTGGGACAAAGAACAGGCTTGCTTCTTGCTTCCTTGAAATGGTGAGTTCCCCAGGCTCAGTGTTCCCATCCTATAGTGCCACCCACTGTGTGCAAGCAGCCATCTGGGCCCTCCATATTACTTTTGTGGGAGTTGGAGGGCAAGTGGAACAGATGCAAACACACTAATGCTCATACTGCTTGTTGTGCCATGCGTAAAGTCCTTTGTCTCTCTCCCAGAGATCTCGTGTCTTCTGCCAGCATCCATGAAACAATAACAGGCAATCAATTAGTTGGTAAATAAATTAAAATCAAATCTCAGACCTAACAAGACAGGAATATAAAAGTTTACACAAATGTTTTGAGAGAACTTGAGTATGCACTAAATTATTTCCTTCTTCTCTGTCTTTCATAAAGTTGCTTATCCATCCTTAAAAACTATTAATAAACTCAGAGATTCTTGGCGATGCTGTAGAATTCTTGGACTCCTTAACTGTGACCTCTAGAGTCACTTAACTTCCTGAATCTTTCCCTAGGCACATGAAAGACACTGTGAGAGCACTGATGCCGTGTACTTGATACCAGACTACTGAGGTTTTGCAGAGGTCATCCAGCCATTCTTGCCTTCAGGCTACACTTAAATCAGTTCAGTTTTCAAACATTTCCAGAGTGCGTGAGTTGAGCCACATTCCCTCAGTAGCCTATTTCACCTTTTCCCTTTTAGGACATTTCTCTGCTTTATAATTTAAATAGAATGAAAAAGAGAACGAAATAACTTATAAGCTAAATTTTTTCCTTTTGTGGCCTTCTGCATAGGTATTTGGGAAACTGATCATATCCTGGAGGGTATCTTGAAGTCCACTGTCATTGTTTTCTCCTAAGAATGAGTGGTGTTTCAATTTTCTTTAAAAATCTTTCACTATGAATCTCATTCCTATAACCATTCTCTGCTGGTTTCCTCAGGGAAAATAGGAAAAGAGCTCTACTTTCTCTGTCTTCAGATCTTTCCACCCTGCTAAACCTTACATACATTTTTTTCTTCCAGAGACTTCTGTGAGTATCATCTTCTAGGAGTCATATTAAGTGGATTCCTCAATTAGGTCACTGGAATGATTGAGTTCTAAGACTACATCGAACATAAGGTTTATGAGTTTATACTATCTGAGGATTATATATCCCCAGTTTATGTACACCTGGGTAGACTATCATCACCCTCCATGTATTCTATCCTAAATTGTTCTAGATAGCATGAACAATTTGTCACAATTTTCCCAGCAGAGCATGTGCTTCCAAGGATGAACCTCAATAAGAGACATCCCCATTTTCATAAGCTTCCCTTATAGATATGCCTTGTCTTGTGCTTCAATTCTTATTAGATTCACTATTATTGATATTGTTATTTTATCTTGAAATTAAGAAAGATCAATCTTTATTTTGAAGGTCAAAGCAGAGTTCATCCACATAGTCTCCCATGTATTTACTTTCCACCATAGTCTGATAGAGAAATACTGTAAGGTTATTCTTCTTTCTCCTTTCCCTTAAAATTTTCAAGCTGTACAGCTAAAAGCAGGTCATGGTCTTCTTTCTTAACTTCCTTAGCCATTTACTTATCAGTCAACAAATGTTTGTTTGGGAATTAGGTTGTTCAAGCAGCTGAGATTTAATTATCTGATTGGGTATGGTAACTGAGCATGAAGCTATTTACCATAAAAAAAAATTAAAAAAATAATAATTCCTTAGTGACATTTTTCTGGTATAGGATTTTCTGGGTTAGGGTGACTTTAATGTGAAGAAGGGAAATTATGCAAGGGTGGCCTTTGAGAAGGCCCTGAGAGATCACTAAACTCTGTTTAAGTAGGTACTTAGCAGTACATTTTTTTTTTCTATGAATTTTATTTGTTAGACGAGCAGAATTTTATTTTTGCTCTTACAAGTATTACTTTGGCTGTTACTATAATTAATAGCTTAAAATGTAGCTATCGATCCACAGACCATTAAAACATTATGTTCTGCCTGCCTGTGAATCATATTTAGCCAAACTTCAGTAGCTTAAATAGTCAGAAAAATGATGTTGTAGAATGACTTTTATTGATGTGAAAAGATTTTTACCAGTGGTAATTTTAATTTTCTTCCTTTTGCTTATATCCATTTTCTAATCTTTCCATTGTTAATACCTGTAAAACTGATGTGGGATCCATTGCTTAGAGTGATGGTTTTTAACTGTTGAAAGGACCAACAAAACCCAATAGGGCCTACTGTGATTTGCCATGTTCTGAAAAACTCAGTATCATTGAAGTTAATATTGGGATATATGAAGAAAACCAACATTTAGGATGGGAGAGGTAATAAATTCCTGATCTTTTTTTTATTGTATGGACATATTTGTGCTTTGAAGATACATACTTTGAAGATACTGGTTACGTGGTGGAAAGTCACGAACTTAATTGTCCAACCTCGTATATTATATGGCCTCTGAAACAGTTTCTGGTACTTCTACTCATTGGCACAGCTCTTTTGAGGTCCTGAAGCACTTAAAGGCAATGGAAACTGTTTGATCATCATAATCTTAGACGCAAACCCTAATTTAAACACCTAACATAATCATGGTATAGTTACAAAAACTAGGAAATTAACTTTGGTATACAGTGCTACTAGCTAAATTACAGACTTTATTTGGATGTCACCAGTCATTCCACAACTAATACCCCTTTTCTCTTCCAGAATACTACATCGCATTTAGTTATCATGTCTTAATCTCCTCTAATCTAGGAGAGTTTCTTTTCTTTGTGACATTGACATTTTGAATAGTACTGATCAGGTATTTTGTAGAACGTTCCTCAGTTTGGGTTTGTTTGACGTTTTCTCAAGATTAGACCAGAGTTATGATTTTTGAAAGTATATTGCAGAATTAAATACTTTTCTCATTGTGTTATGTCAGAGGGTCCATAATATCAACATGAGTTTTTTTACAGTTGATGTTATCTCTGATCATTTGGATAAGGTGGTGTCTTCTAGGTTATTCCACTATAAAGTTATTATATTATCCTGTCTATTCTCTGTTCTTTAGAAGTAAGTCATGGAGTGCAGCCTGTTCTCAAGAGGCACTTAGCAATCTGCCCTGGAGGGTAACTTCTTAAAGAATTTGTGGATGTATGTTAAAACCACTGCAGTAATTAACAAATACTGGGGGTGCCAAAAAAACGTATACAAGTGGACACTTTGGTCAATGTTCCTCAACCAATAAGTAGTTCACCATAATTAGAAGTGTCTGGATGCTGATGGGAACCACTTTGAGCACCTCTTGTAATTGCAGAAGTCAAAGATGACTTGTATTCATTTTTTGTTATTGGTGTATATTGAGTATTACAATTTTAACAGAGTTTTTTCCTTTCTTAAAATGTGTATACATTTTTTTGGCACCTGCTGTATTTTGGGCAAGATACTCTGAGGCTATGTAAACATTCTGTTTACCTTTAGGGCTTGCCTTATAATGTTTCATTAGTGAGTCTTGCCTATAACAATTATTACTGTGGTGTTCTAAGATGATTTACTCTATCCATCACTCCTCCATTTAATACTTGGAATTCTTTTGTAAGGAAAAGCTGTCCCTTCTCATTTATTTATTTAGTTAATCAATCATTTATTTGTATCACTACAGGGCTCACAGATATTTCTTTTATTCTTTGCGTTTCTAGCTGAATCTTCTTACTGACTTACATGACTTCCAGTAACATCTGCCTCATCTAAGCAAGTGCTAGAATCCTATTTCTCCCTCCTTGTGCCTGTCATTCCCAGATTTCACATTACTTGTTTGCCTTGCAATCTCAGTTGTCCGACGGGTTCAAGAAAAGTTGATAATTTGCAGTTCAACTTTTTTCTTGTTGTAGGGTGTGAGTGAGGCTTTTTCCAGCTCTCTACATCTCTAAGCTAAAACCAGAAGTCTATATATTTTAATATAACATGTATTATATTTTAATGCAAATACAAAATAATATAATAAACCAACTATAAAAATATATTTTCATTGTAAGGAAACTTTAAGATGAACTAGGTATTAGATGATATTAAGGAATTATTGTTAGTTTTGTTAGATGTGATAATGGATGGTATTGGAAGATAATGTCCTTTGTTTTTAGGATGGGTTGGGGAGGTATTTAGGGATGAAATATCACGATCTTCTTTCTTATTTTGTTTTGTTTTCACAGGAGTCTTTTAATGTGGCTATTTCATCATGGAGTCCTAAAGATTTAAATTGAAGGTTAGTTCACCAAGGTCTACTTGGTATAATTTAAAAAATTGGGGTCTGATTTACTTTAGGACATTGCCTGAATTGAGCCAATGATGTAAAAATTTGTGACTGACTGTTCCTTTCATCTTTAGAATGAATTATTTCATAGACCAAGAGCTCTTTGAAAAGGAGGTAGGTACATTCAAGGACGAAACTTTGAATAACATTACGAAAACATGTGGGGATTGCTTCTCTTAACCTTCCCAGAGGGGACTTGCAGGGATTTTCCATGGTCTCTGCACACTGAGAAGAGGCAAATACTACCTCAAACTTCTAGGAACTATTGAACACTCACTTTGAAACAATACGGGTACCTGGGACACACAATGCCAGTGTAGTGGGAGTCTATGGGACCCAAACATAGGAGATAAATGGATTTTTAACCAGCCTATCTCTCACTGGACTCCTGATTATATCTTATGCTTAATTTTCTAGTTTCTCTGTAGTAGTTTAAATAGCTCTCCTCAGCAAATAGCAGAATCCTCATTTTGACTCCCAGACTGTTTCAATAGAGGCTATTATGGTCTAAAAGACCAAAAAGAGAAAGCATGTGGTGTTTCACTTCCCTAAAAAAATAAATCAAAAGAAATACTACATCCCTTGGGAAACCACAGGTATTAGAAGCACCACAGGATGTGAAAACGGGCCTGTCTTACCACATCCCCATTTTAAATCTCCTGTTTAGACAATGTTAAAGACAGAAAGATTTTAGAGACTAACTGAGTATTTTCTTAATGTTAAAATTTAAAAAAAATTTTCAATTACAGTTGACATTCAACATTATATTAGTTCCAGGTGTGCAGTATAGTGGTTAGACATTGATATAACTCACAACGACATTCGTATAACGTAACTGGGAGGTGACTTCAACTGCAGCTGCTGTGCTAAATATAGTTTCCTTACCTGGAACAAATTGGTTCTGTCTTGGCCCCTGGATTTAACAATTGAACTGGCACTTCTCCCCAATATTCCATTAGTAGAAAACGTCAGGACACATTTGCTTTAACCTGGAAGGCACAGCAATAAACTTTTTCTAAATTTCTCAGGTGATACCCAACATCGTGACTTTATGCCACTTTATAGTGAAAGTCATTGGGATGTTGGCTGTTTTCAGTCTTCAGCAGGACATTAGACTGGTCCACTACACGGAAGACATCACACTGGTAAGACCCGAGGAGAGGACGTAGTGGGTATCCTTGATGCTTTGGTAAGACACTGTGTGCCAGGAAGAAGACACTTGTGTGTCAAAGGGTGGGAAACAAAGTCCTAAAAAATACAGGGCCTTCTTGTTTATACATTAATCTTCTCAGACCACTGTTAGAATAAAATGACTATAGTTATGCGGGCTTGGACCAGCTTCATGCAGCTACAACCTGCTAGCAACTCACCCTGGGCCTGTGTCACGTGCCTCTTGCTCCCCACCCTGGAAATTCTCTGACACTACAGTCTGAGAACCCTGCAGGAACCCCCTTGGCATCCAGGCGTCCGCCTATGGAAACTGTGAGGGTGAGGGAGTTCTTGCCTTACGGAAATGTAACCTAGGATTGGTCCAGTTGGGTACTTCTGCCTAAGACTTTGACTCTTGAAGGTATGGCACAGAGAGGCAGGCACTGCCAGTGATGATTTCCGTGGTCATGGGAGTAAGAGTCGGTGATGTTGGCAATGAGCACACAGCGTTGGCGTCCTCAGTGGCGAAATCCAAAACGGTTCCTGTGGAATGACTTTGGCTGTGTTTCCACTGGCGACTTCTCTTGGTTCCTGCTTATTGTTCACCTTTGTTTTTCAATATTACGTTGATTCTATGGGCTGTCCAATAGTTTTCTTACAAATAATTTTTCTGCTGAAATAGTTTCTACTGTTTGCAACCATGAACCCTGACTTTGTAAAATGAGAGCGTTCTGCTAAGTGACCTCCTCACGCTTACCTCATCTTTCCCCCACTCAATTACTATGTTGCTTCTGTGTCATCAATGTGTGTGTTTCATGAGGTGTTTTTTTTTTTCGTTAAAAAATAAAAGCAATGGTTTATTAGGCTTATGTTTTTAGTTTTTCTACAGGTTGTCTTTTGAGAAGATGACTGCGAAGAGCAGGGAATTGAGTAAATACCAGTATGATACTTAATAGCCACGAGGCTATTTTAACTTGATGTTTTGGATTACTTTTATAAATTAAACCCAACTGGATGATTTATTATAAAGCTAATGGTGTGACTTTCTTTCTGTCGGGTAGGTTAGTTTTGGGTGTCAATGATCACAAAGGCAGAATGCAAAAAATTTCACATGTGAACAGAAAAAAATAAGGTTTTGTTGTTATTTTTGTTGTTACTGTTATATACTGTTCATTCAATTTAACACATGGTGACGGAAGGATCTATATTTGCCGGTCTTTTACATACATACATAAAGATAGTATGAAGGATCTGTATGGACCTAAGTTGCTTCGGTTAAAAGAGAGATACAGAGAGGCCCAGAGGAGAGATCTGTGAGCCAGTGTTGCAGCTTGAGGAGATCTGAAGGCTACATGGGGAAGGGTATAAAGAAAGGTGACACTTTGGAAGGTGGCTGAGGAGAAATTTTGGAGAAATGGAGATGTGTGAGGATAATAAGGATTTTTGGAGATAAATACTTTGTGTGTGATATAAACTATCTCCATTTCCTCCAAGAAATAAAAATATCGGTATTTCTTACTGATGCCTTTGGCTGGAGGAGATAAATGTAGGGTGAAAATAGAGACAACATGTAAAGGCAGCCAACACTTGGCTTACAGAAATCACTTTTGTAATATTATTTAAATGACATTTGTCACTGTCCTTAACTGGGTCTTAGTCAAGCGGTAATAGGATTTGTGTATCAAGGCTCTTTTCCAGACAGATTTGCCCCATTTTCACCTACTGTATTTCCCCCCAAATAAGTCCAGGTCTTATATTAATTTTTGCTCCCAAAGATGCATTAGGGCTTATTTTCAGGAGATGTCTTATTTTTTCATGTACAACAATCTACATTTATTCAAATACAATCATGTCATCTTCTTCTGGAACATCATCATAACTCTCCAAACCCCAAATTCCAGCTCAAATTTCTTGTGACTCCATTTCCTGTAGAACCATTGTCCCCAATCTCTCACATCCAGCACTAGAGCTCTCCTTAAATGAGTACTTCTTGTCCATGTAGCCTGCTCACAGTGCATTGGCAGCACAGCTGTCAGTGATTTTATCCCATGAATTCTTCACCCAAGTCACGACCTCTTGCAGGCTAGGCTTCACAAAGTTTCCACACTGATTTCTCTCCATTCTATTTTCAATGTAGTCATTGATTTCCATGGGCAAATGGTCCTTGAATGGCTTGTTTATTGCAATATCAAGAGTCTGGAGATAGGCAGTCATTCCTGTGGGAATCATTGTTTGATCTACTCTTCTCTCTGAAAGGAAGTTCTTCATGTCTTTAGAGTGGTGAGTGCTGGCTGAATCCCAGAAGAGCAAACCTCTTTGGCCACCTCGGAAAACAAGTGGCAGCATTAAATTGACCCACTTCCTTATAACTGCTTGTGTGCACCAGGCTTTTTCGGTTTCAAGAACATAAATGCCTGAAACACGTTCAACCTTATCTTTCTTGCCCTTAGTGATGATTAGAGGTGGGGCTTTCTTTCCATCCAGATGAATTGCAAAATACAGGTAACATGTGCACTTTCGTAACCAGTGGAGGGGATGTAGACTGACGAGGCACCCCTCTGATCAATTGTCGTTTGAGATCCTTGGCCCATAAACACTGCAGTTTCATCCACAGCAGTCATGTTGGAGAGCTGGTCTTTAGAAAAGTTGATCTCATCAACAAAGGACTTGAATGTAAGTGCACGTTAATAACCTCAGTATCCTCCAGCTTGAACAGTGTTGTCGATCTTAGAGACAGTTCATATCGCTGAAGAAAGCCTTCCAACTAGTGTTGTAATGCTTTGAATTCTTCTGGGGATATTTCTACCTGTGGTGCCCTTCAAGGGTAAATGCTTGAATATCAACCCTGTGCACAACCAAAGGCTTTGCTGTCCTGTCAGCAATCTATTCACAGATGATGTCTTCCAGCTCAGGAAATAATTGTTGCTGACCTGATCCATACTTGGGCTTCTTAGCATTTCCCTCGTCCCCCTGTTGACTGAGGTTATCATACTCAGCTCACCATTTTCAGACCATTCGGAGATCCAACTTCTCTTTGCGGAAAGCTGTGAGATTCTTGCCCTGGGAGCCCTCCACGACTCCTTTCTTGTACTCGACGGAATAGCTCTTTCTTTTTGCACTCATCTTGTCTGGGGGTCAAAATATTATTCCCTTTAAATCTACCATTAAATCAAGTGTTAATTGAAGGCTTACGAGACAGGAGTGGCAACAAAAATGATGACAATTAAGAATGATGGTCCACACAAAAGTGACGAAAAATTTCAGGCACCAAAATTCAGAAAACGTTTCTTTATTTCACACAAGTGCATTAAGTAAGTTCGTTACAACACACAATATTGAATTATGAAGATTCATATTAGACACAACCATATCTATTCGTTATCAAGTGCCCATGTTATTCGTGCATTGTGTCTGTACTCCAATTGGTCATTTGGCAGTAAGTCTCGAGTTCATCTGTTTACATAGGCATTTACCTCTTGTCCAAAGGTGCCCGCTTGGGTTATTTACAAATACTTAATTTTAATTTATATTATCATTTAAGTATTAATGTCAATCATATTATTTATTTATATTTAATTATATATTAATATTATTTTATAATTCAGTACGTCTATCATTTGTTGCAACAGACATACTAAATGCATTCATCTGGCTGATGATCTGAACTTGGGCTTATTTTTGGGGCAGGACTTATATTATGAACATCCTGAAAAGTCATGCTCGGGCTTAAGAAGGATTTAATCAGTGATTTTCTTTAGAATTGTTTGTTAATTATAGTAAGAAAAAGCAGGTTAAGTTTTAGCCAGTTTTATTGTTTTAAAATTCTCTATAGATAATGTGCCCCCTTTCCATCTGCTCTTGGGTGCACACCCCCTCTCAGCACTCCCCTTGGTCTATCACTGTTGTATCACTTAGAATAACCCTGCAAGATGTTACCACCCCCATATTATAGATGAACGTTGAAGAGATTAAAATCTCACTCAAGGACGTTTTTATTTATTTATTTATTTATTTTCATTTTTTTGCATATGATTTATTCTCTAAGAGTTAATTATTTTCTTTGAAAACATGTCTTGTGTTTCAGGCTATAATAAAAGCCAGTTATTTGATATATTTTTAGCTGCTAATATAAAAAATGTTTTTTTCTTTTTTCTTTTTTTAAAATATGTTTTTTTTTATTAGTTTCAGGTGCACAAAACAATGTAATACTTAGACGTTTATCATTTATATCCCTCACACTGTGTGAACCCCCTCCCCCCATCCACTATCCCTCTGACATCGCACACAGCCATTACATTTCCACTGTCTCTATTCCTAATGCTGTACTCCACTTCTTGTAAATATATATATGTACACACACACATATATATATATATGTACATATATATATATAAAATTGTAGTTGACATTCATTATTGTTCACCTTCAGGTGTACAGTGCATTGATCAGGCTTCATCTTCCCTGAGGTGGTCTCCTTAACGAGACAAGTGTCCATCAGATACCCTACAAAATCTTTACAACATTATTGATTACATTCCCCAAATTGCCTTTCGTAACCCTGTGGCCATTTTGTGGTTACCGACTGTTTTCTAATCCCTTCACCTTCCCCCTTATCCCCACCCCCCTCCCATCTAGCAACCCTCAGTTTTTCCTCTATGTCTCTGAGACTGTTTCTGATTAGTTCATTCACTTATTCTTTTCTTTAGATTCCACATATAAGTGAGATCATATGGTATTTGTCTTTCTCTGTCTGACTTATTTCACTTAACATAATGTTCTCTAGGTCCATCCATGTTGTTGCAAATGGTAAGATTTCTTTCTTCTTTATGGCTGCGTAATACTCCAATTGAATAAATGTACCACAGTTTCTTAATCCAGTCATCTACCGATGGGCATTTCGGTTGTTTCCATGTCTTGACTATTGTGTATAGTGCTGCAATAAGCATAGGGATGCATATACTTTTTTGGATTAGAGTTTTGGATTTCTCTGGATAGATACCTAGGAGTGGAATTGCTGGATCATAGGGTAGTTCCATTTTCAGATTTTTGGGATACCTCCATACTGTTTTCCATAGTGGCTGCACCAATGTGCAATCCCACCACCAGTGCACAAGTGTTCCCTTTTCTCCACATGCTTGCCAGTGCTTGTTGTTTGCTGATTTATTGATGATAGCCATTTTGACTGGGGTGAGGAGGTATCTCATTGTGGTTTTTATTTGCATTTCTCTAATGATTGGTGAGGTTGAGCATTTTTTCATATGTCTGTTTGCCACCTGTATGTTCTTTTTAGAAAAATGTATCTTCATGTCCTCTGCCCATTTTTTAATTGGGTTGTTTGTTTTTTTGGAGTTGAGTTTAGTGAGTTTTTAAATAAATTTTGGATATTAATCTCTTATCGGATATATCATTGGCAAATATCTTCTCCCATTCAGTAGGATCCCCTGTTGTTTTATTGATGGTTTCCTTTGCTGTGAAAAAACTTTTTAGTTTGATGTAATCCCACATGTTTATTTTTTCTCTTACTTCCCTTGCCCGAGGATATATATCAGTAAACCTCTTACTCTGGGTAATGTCAAGGACATTTTCAGATAGGAGTAAACATTACACCCCAGCACCTCAGGTGTGCAAACCTGTGCGGTCCTCACTTTACTGCCTCCCCAAGGTAGCCTGGATATATCAAGATGCAGAGTTTTCTTCTATTCTAGGATTTGGCAGATTAGTGCTGCTCTCTCTTCAGCTTCCAAAATCTCATGGAGGTTAGAGTACTCCTTGAGGCAAGTATGCATTCTCTCCATGGTGGCAAAAATTACTTTGGTTGTCTTTGGTCTATAAAGCTCTTATATGATGTCATCTTTCATTGTGAAAAGAACTCTCTAACAGCAGTGACTAAATTTAGACCTACAGCTGTCCTACTTCCCTAATGTATTTGGCTTATCCTCAAGAAATACACGTAAATAGCATTGTGGCTTGTTTGTGATTAAAGGCAAGTCTCTCTCATGAAAAAGTTTATTTAAAAAAAAACCCAGCTTAATGCAATAACAACTAGTATGATGAGGTATCAAAACTAATTTACTCTTGGTCAGAATATGCCCTTTTTATATATCCATATGAAAGGATGGATTCAAGAGATCAGTAAATTAAGAGTTCAAAGCAGTGGAGAATGTTTGCTTTGAATATTAAGCAGCAATAGAAAAATCCTTCTTACTTGTTTTGAATTGCTATCTTTTTCTTTCTATTTGCCCCCATTTTTAGCTCCCATTCTTCAATTCTGAGTATTTATTGTTAAAATATACTTAGCAAAGGTAGATTAAGTGCTCTTTGCTCTCACGGTAAAGGGTTTCTCTTGCTTACAATTTAACACTGAAAACATTTTTGACTCAAGTCTAAACATGACAAACATATGGATTAGATTTATTTTGAAGTAAACATGGCTTTAAGACTGGTCTGTGGTAGTGGTAGCATAGGGAGAGGGAGACAAAAACACATTTGGGGCTTTTCTAACATCAAAACACTTAGAAATATTTTTGGGTCAGTCATAACCCCCGCAGCACAGATGACCTCATTCCTGGAACAATCTTCCCATCCAACCAAAATCCTACGACTCTGTGAGTTAGAAGGCTGTGAAAACTTTCCTGCTTGCTTTCAATCTGTCTCTCACCCTCTGACTCTCCATATTTCAGGGTGGAAGTTGACTATAGAGCTACCCACCTCTTAATCTAATTTTTGCATCTTAAATTATGTTGCTGCCCTTAGTTCCGTTTTTGTCCAGGTGTAGTCTATAGATCACCTGCATCAGAATGACTGCGGCGCTTGTTAGAAATGCAGAGTCCCAGGTTCCACAACTGTCCTAATGAATTCATGTCTTCATGGGGAGAGCCCAGAGTTCTGCATTTTAACAAGATGGCTGAGCACACCAAAGTTTGAGAGATACTGTTCTAATAACTTAGTACTAACATTTTATCCATATTAAATTGTTAGGTTATGACAACCTGAGGCTATATTTAGATAATAATAATTTTAGCACTGCTTCACGTTTCAATTCCACTAGTATTTATTGATCTTCTACAGGCTTTTCCTGCACATTATTTCCCACAACAATAAATTATCCAGTGAAGTAAGTATTTTATCCCACAGTAGAGATGAAGAAACTGAGGCTTCCAGATATTACTTGCTCACCCAAGTTAATACTAGTTAGTGGGGGAATTAGGATTTCAATCAGGTTTCTGACTCCACAGCCCAACCTCTTATATTTCTACCACAGCTGTTCTTGAGCTGAACTATAGGTGTTTCTTAAGCTATGGGTCAGGCATTGTTCTAAGTACTGGAGATAGAGTGACAGGAGAAAGGACCCCTGATCCCCTAGACCACAGTCTAATAGGAGAAGGAAGACATTAAACAGCTGAAATGCACTTGAGTGCCACAATAAAGGAAAGATTCTAAGTCTGAAAAAATGATATTCTTATTGTAAACTCAATAAGACATTATTAGTCTTAGGGGCTAATAAAGACCTTAGTTATTATATCTAGCAGGTGATGTGAGAATTGTCTAAGAATATTAACTAATGAAGATTGTATATAACCAAGGAAATAATATAACTGGAAAATTACTTCTATCTCATAAATAATCCTCGTTGTGATCAACTAGTCAGATTGGAAAGCATTTTTTAAAATCTGTTTAAGCATTTAACCATGTGACACATTAGGCAAACATTCTTCACCTATCACCCTGAGCATCTCAGCCCCCAGATAAATGGAAATGGGTTTGAAAAAGAACAGAAGAAACTATCTTTGCTTTTGGCTTAGGTCATGGAGCCACATGGGCCTAATGCTCTTTATATTTTGAAACAAGTTTGAACAAATGCCTTTCTGGCACTCTCTGGAGTTTTATTTATTGTAATTTGATTGTGGTTCTTCTTATGAAAGCAAAATTAAGATGAGTGACCAGTGTGAAAGAGAGACAGAGGCAAGGGCTGGGAGACTCCCCAACGTCATTGCTTAAATTGGCTGAGGTTCCCTGAAAACAGTGCACTTAATTTTCCTTCACCTAGTTTCCTGAAGTACTTTCTTTGAGCTTCAATTCTCTAGGCTTTTGAGGGAGTCGATGAAAGAAATAATCACACGAGGATTATTCCTGTATTCTCTCAAAATGGCTGTTGAGACATTTCTCCTTTTGTTTTTCTGAGCTGTTCTGAGGATCCATGTCAAGAGTTATTTTAACTTAACGCTCAGAGTGGTTTTGTTCTCCTGACCAACTCCGCCTGGAATGTCTTTCTCTATGTGAATGCCTGGTTAACCCCTACTCATTCAGCTCAGATGTTACTACTTGTAGAGCAGTCCCCTCTGTTCCCCCCACCCCGTTTCTAAGGAGTTAGTCATTCCACCTTCCCTACCCAAGCTCTGCGTCTTGAACATAGCTTTTGCGGCTGAATTTTTCCCCTTTGTTTCCTTGTTTTCTTCAGTGCTACCCCGAATTACCATGAGGATAATTATGACTGAGTCCTCAGCATTCATCACAATGGTAGCCACATATAAACATTTTTAAAATGAAATCCAAACCGGTGTAAATTTGATATTAGGAATTGCAGTAAAGTGAATATGAGTAAGACTTAAACACTGAAAAGGGTATTCTAATAAGTGAAAATGACTGGGAAGGTATCGAATCTGTCCTAGAAGTCACTAAGGGATCTACTACTCAGTGGGAAAGGGGGCTCAACACAATCGGGGAACATCTACTGAAATTAATCTCTTTCCTATTTATACTGCTAGAGGGTTGATACTCCTCAATAAACTGGTTGCAGTTGCAAAGGACTGTCTTTGCAATTGTAATCCAGTATCTATTTCCCCTTCTTCTAGTAACAGGTTCCTGATTTTGCCTTGGAGAATTATCTCTCTCTTATCAGATACCTCTTGTGGGACTGTCAGTTAAAGCACTGATTCTCTACTAGCCAAAGAGGGAGCATGTGATATAAGAAAGGCCAATATATTGATTTCTCACGGGAAATTGAAAATTGAGAAGAGGGACCCAACACCTGGAAATGGATGGAGCTCATTCATGGGTGTGTCTCACTGTGAAGAGACCATCTCTTAGTTTCTGTTCCAGATTCTGAGCAGTGTTTTTCTTATCTCCCCTGAAGCTTGATTTATTCTGCCTCCCATTCATTCAATGTTTGATATATATTATTTGAGGTCCCGGGGGTATTGTGTTAAACAAGACAGATAAGTCCCTGTCTCACTCTTGGAGCTACCCCATAGCCTTCTAATAAGTTTCTTTTCTGCTTATGTTAGCCAAGCTGGTTTCTGTTACTTGCAACCACAACCCTAGTTGATCACTGATGATGTTCACCCTCCTTACCATGGCACATAAGGCCCTTCCTAATCTGATCCAGCCCATGCTCATCTCATCACACTGCCAGGCATATCCTACAGCCCACTTACATCAAATTGCAGCAGAACCTTGGCATTTGCTGATTGTTTGCAGATTTGACTATTTTGCAAGGATACAAAGGACTCCGAGTCATAGGTAATTTCCTGGGGTACAACTCTGGGTACTTTCTCATGTCTTTATACATGGGGTTCCTTCATATTAGCATGTTCTTCTTTTTCTACAATTGTCTACCCAGCAAAGTTCCATCCTTTAAAATTCAGCTCAAACATCACGTTTTCCATCCTCTGCCTTGGAAATTTATTTAGACATAGAGGCAAGGCCATGCATGGGCTATACAACCAGTTGGATTCATTCACTAGTATCCTTGGGCAAGATAAGCTCTTTGAGCATCAGTTTTCTCATATGTAAAACAGGGATAATAATACCTGCCTCACTGGTCTATTATGAAGAATGGCATGAGATGATGTATGTGAAATGTGTAGCTCAATGCTTAATACAGAGTCATGTCTTAAAATATTTTAGTTCCCTTTTGTATCACTTTAGGTCCCAGTAAGAAACTGATGACCCAGTGAAATTAGGATAACTTACAAAGTTGGGCAGAATATAATAGAACTACAGGTAGTGCAGTACTCCGGGACTAATAACCATGGAAGAAGAGCTTATACCAAGCCTGAAGGGATAAGAGGAGGCAGAGGTTACACAGGAGACAGTCTTATAGAAAATGTGACCTTGAGAGGACCAGTGTCCTATAGTTGGGGGACATAGCCAAATGACTTTGTAGAAAAGGAAATAAATACTATCACTCCATTCTCTTCCCATTTCCTGCCCGTATTTCCAACAGGAAATTGGAGGGCAGGAGCTTGTTGATATAGCCTATACGCTCAGCTTTTTAGGCCAGAGAGCAGGGAGAGAAAAATGGAAAGTGGATTGGGAGGAGTGGACCAAAGGCATCCTCTGGAATACAAAATTTCCTTTATGTAGTAAGGTTAATGTACAAAGAAATGTACAAAGAAATAAAATGCAGTTTAAGTGATCTCATCTTTATTATGAACCCCCACTTCATACTTTCAGGTAGAACCATATAATGTTGCTTGCTGTTTTGCTGGTCAAAAAGTGTGCATATCGGTACTTTCTTAGAGTCAACCCAATAGTAAATTCAGCCTGGTTTAATAATTTGAATAGTCTTTTTATGTTTGGGTCTATGAGCTCCCACTGACACCTCAAACAAACCTCCCTTTTTCCTACACTATGTTGAATGTCATGCATAGTTCAAGGTTCATTTCTGGACCCACAGTCTTACTCAATACAATGCTTGAGTAAGATGGGCCACCAATCCCAGTGTTCTGGATGTTTCTGAAGTCTCCTCATTTTTGAGGCAGCTTGCAGAAGAGGAAAAGGTAGCTAGAATCTAAATTTCTCAATTTTACTTTGTATTCCTCCATATTATAAATAACTTTTGATCTAGAAAGGGCCAATGTTTTTGTGCCTCTCCTCTCTATCTGGAACGTCGCCTCTGTCATTTCCTCCTTCCCAGTCCTATGGCTTATTTAGTGATGGCTTACTTAGCTTTACGGTGAAAGGGAGAAAAACCAGCTTCTTCATACAGGAACAAAATCAGGAGACAATATAACTACTGTATTTGTCTCTGGTTATGGGGCAGAAGCCCCTACTAGATAGCATATCGAGCCATATTATGAATTTTTACTTAATGGAAACAAATGAACAAATATCTTTTCTTTGAGAGTTGGTTTTGATAGAAAGAGGAGAAAAGTAATCTTGAGGTTAAAAGTATCTATGACCAAGAAAAGTGAAAATGAGAGGTAAGGGAGAGATAAACTTCACTTCCTTCTTGTTGAAGATATCGAATGAACCTGACCTACTGGTAAATTCTTCTTTCTCCCCTTAGATCTAGACATAGCATGGAACAAACTTTATTTATTTATTTATTTATTTATTTATTTATTTATTTATTTATTTATGACAGCACTCTGTGCTAAGCTGTTTCATAATAGTAATGTATTTTGCTTTCTGGTATTTTGGACTAAGTCAGGATTTTTTTCCTCCTCTAACATTTCAGTGATAAGAACGTTTTATTTTCCTGACACTGGTTTTGACAGACATTTCCAGTCTGTACACTGCCTGGTCTTGGTTTTGTCTAGAAAAGATAGTCCACTCAAGCCCTTGCCAAATGTGTGATAATGATGGAGAATTTTCTTTATGCCTGGGAGTAGCACTTTGAGAAGAACTCATCCGAGAGGCACGCGGTGTGTGTGTGTGCGCGAGCACGCGCGAGGTCTTTTATTTCTCTATTCTTTAAATCTCAGCTGAATATTTTCATTGGGAAGTAAAAATGGGAATTTTCTGGTTCATCCAAAAGAAGGATAAGAGGGCTGGGAAAGTAAAGAATCTTCATGTGTTTAAGAGTACATGAAGTCCCAACAGCTCTTCATGGAATTAGTGATGGATTGTTTTTCCTGACAGAGAACAAATGATTCTACGACTGGTGCAAGTAAAACTGTAGATAGAAGTCTGCCTCCAGTGGAATTCCTGCTTCACTCCATGAATAAAAGCCATCTTCCATTTGGTGTGAACAGGAATAATGACTTGCTTTGAGAAATGTGGGGTCATGGCAATTACTTGGTGGGTAAGAAAGCCATGGTCTCTGGCCATTACACATTTGCTAAATGACTTTGAGCAAGTTACTCACCTCTGAGCTTCAGTTTCTTCATGAGTACAAAGGCAAAAATAGTACCTACCTCATAGGGTTGTAGAAAGGGGCTCATTATAGAGCCTAGTCCATACTAGGGGTTCAATGAACCCCCTTTATACTGTGGCTGTTGCTTTTCTTTCAAAGGAGAAAAACTAACATCCAGAAAATTAGGCAAGACAAACTCACAAGAGCTGATTTTCTCTGAACAATCCTCCACAGCAAAAAGCGGGCACCCATTTTCTTCAAGCAGGGAGCTTCATTCTATAAACTCACCTCCTAATTAATCTTAAAGTGGTCTCTCCAAAACTTTCATATAGCACATCTCATAGAAGAGAGTGTCAGCAAAATACTAAGTTTCAGCTTGTGCTAGAAGGGAAGAAAATGAGAAACTCTGGGCATGTACATAAAATCGTGTCTTAGTTTGGGCTACTACAACAAAGTGCCACAGCATGGCTGGCTTATAAACCACAGTATTTTATTTCTCACAGCTCTGGAAGCTGAAAGTCATAGATCAGGGTGCCACCATGGTTGAGTTCAGGTGAAAGCACGCTTCTGGGTTACAGACTCTCATATCTTCACATGACAGAGAGAGACAGAGACAGAGAGAGAGGCAGAGAGCTCCCTAGGGTCCCTCTTTTGAGGGTACTAATCCCATTCATGAGGACAGAATCCTCATAGCCTAGTTACCTCTCCAAAACCCCATCTCCTAACACAATCACCTTGGGAGTTCTCAACATATGAATTCTGGGGGTACAGAAATATTTGGTCCATAACAAATCATGATTTCATAACAAATTTCTCCCAATACGGTAGTTTCTCCTTGGATGGGAAACCACTAGTAACAGAATACCTACTACATGCTAGATATTTTCATATGTACACCCTCTTTCTAATCCATAAGAAATACCTTTCTAATCCATATGAGTTATTTTTAAACTTTTGCCTGTGACTCTTAGCAGGAAATACACTTTAATTATGTATATATGCAGAATATACATATAATACATAATTATATGCATATAACATTAAAGCAAAAATTTCATGAAATAGTGCCCTTATGATGTATAATGCACCTTTAATATTTTATATGCTATACCACTTCATTTTGTTAAAATGGTGGTTGTAGCCCAAACATGATATGACCTGATGTTAATGTGTAGCAACTTTCATTTTGAAAAACACTGCCCTACATTCTAAATAGGGCATTTTGTTTTTCATAGCAGAAATGGACATTCCAAGAGCGTGTGAGTTGTGCTGAAGGCCACATAGCCAGAAAGTGTCAGAGTATGGATTTGAATCCAGAATTTTGTTTCTGAGGTCTGTGTTTGCCTACACCATACTATACTGCCTTTTGTGGAACTTTCCTCTCTTCTTTTTTTCCTTTGGTGTGTGTGTGTGTGTCTGTCTGTCTGTCTCCCTCTCCTGAACACTATTAGCTGTTCAGAGGTCATGAAACCATTTGTTAGGCCACTCCTGGAAGCAATTAAAATAATTCCACTAGACACGAAAGATGCAGCATCTAGAACTCTTCTTTGTATGGTTCTCACTATGTGCTCTCTATGTGCAGAACAGCTGGTCTCTTTATGCAAATCTTTAAAAATATTTTTTATTTTTCCAAAGAGAGGCATACGTTGCTGGTTGAAAGTGAGAAGCAAACTATCCACTTGGTCTTTTGCCTTTCCATTTTGCACCCATGTGGCCTAGAGAATGAACCAAATCAAGTCACCAAAGTAAACAGGGCAATGCCGCACCCTGGATTCATTTTGATGGTGTTTTACTTAGACCTTAAAGAAAACCAAAAAAAAAAAAAAAAAAAAAAAAAAATTCAGTGGCCAAATGTCACTGAACTGTACACTTTAAAATTGTTAATTTTATATTAGGTGAATATTATTTTCATTTAAAAAAATTTTAAGTGAGGAAAAATACATGAGTCTCTAAAAATACCAAAAAAAAAAAAAAAAAAGAAAAAAGAAAACCAGAGTATGCAACATATCCACGTTTTATAGTCTATTACATTTTTCCAGTGGCATGTTACTTTCTGGAATTCTTGAAAATAATAGTTTTGCAAATCCAATATACAAAAGAGCTAGTGTGTTTATTTTTAAAAATCTTTTGTTGAAAGAGTCTGGAAAAACTGTTAATGTGGCCTTGTCCCCACTTGGAGTTAGTTGGAGGCACTTACCTTATCTGTGAGATTTTTCACGAGGGAGCTCTAAGAATCTGACAAGCCAAAGCCTGCCAGTGCCTCACAGACAGCAGCTGCTCAGACAGCACAGTTATGTCCAGTACAGAGCTAAGCCTGGGTAAGTCAGGCATATATTTGACATTCTAATTCTAAGCTTTCTAATTCAGATTGCCAGGATGTATAAGTGATTACTGCAAAATACTATAGTTTGTTTAAAAAGAGAAAGAAAGGAAAAAAAAAAGGAGAGCGCAGGCTTTTTCAATAGCTACTAATTATTGTACTATTGCCCAGAAGACCAGAAAACAAAAATCTCCATTAAGAGAGTTCAGTCATTCAATTAATAAATATGTATCAGGTATTTACTGTGTGCTAGATTCTATGGCATTCTTTACCCTATCCTCAAAAAGTTTACTCACTGCAAAATTAATTTATATCTCCTCAGAAAGTATTTTGAGTGATTGCGAGCTTCCTCTGAGCCAAGTTTCTGGTCCTGATACTTGATGCGATGGCATTTTGTGGAAAGTCACTGGAGGCAGAGTTGGGGGGTGGAGGGAGGGCAGAAGTAGAATTGAACAATTGCATTTTGTTCAATGGGTAGTGCTTGGGGTATGAAGATATATACCTAATTCCCTCCATGCATGCGGCTGAGAAAAGTGACTTGAAAATTCAATTTACTCTATAAACTCTATAGAATAAAGTTCTTTTCTTAGACCTTCTAGAGTTCAGAGAGGTTTTGAGATTGTGGTTATAAACTAAAGGAATCCTACTGTGTTTCCCCGAAAAGATCGAGCCAGATAATCAGCTCTAATGTGTCTTTTGGAGCAAAAATTAATATAAGACCTGGTATTATATTGTATTATATTATATTATGTTATATTATATTATATTTTATATTATATTTTATATTATACTATATTTTACATTACATTACATTACATTCTATTATTATATTATACCTGGTCTTATATTATAGTAAAATAAGACCCGGTCTTATATTAATTTTTGTTCCAAAAGATGCATTAGAACTGATTGTCCGGCTAGGTCTTATTTTCGGGAAAACAGGGTAGTTACTCATAGCTTTTGATTGTATATGTGCGTGTGTGAATATGCTTGTGTATGCGTGCACATTTTCATTTTTTTTTATAAGAGACAAACAAAACTAAAAATCATAACAAAATGTTCCTGCTCTCAAGGAGTCTCCATTTACTTTTGACATGGAAGTGCCTAACTCGGGCCATCTTCCTTGGGAAAACTAATTGTTTCATAGGCTTCTTTATAGACTTTTGGCTTCTTTGGAGTGAAGGATTTAAGAAAACCATGTGCTACATATAAAAGAGCCCAACCGGGCTTTTGAAAGTTCCACTGGACTAACACTGTGTTGCAGTTGAGTTTTAGGGCCAGGATCAAGAGCTCTTCTTTTAAACAAAATTTTGTCGAGCCTCTACTTTATCTGTAATAGACACTACAAAGGCATAGTACCAAGAATATGACAGAAATCCAACAAATATGTTTTGAAAAAGTGGATGGATATGTAATTCTTGGTCCTAATCGCAATAAAGCTTGAAATCAAGTTTTATAAACAGACATTGATTTTCAGTGAATCTATTATTCTACAAATATTTATTAAATGTCTATTATTCACAGATACTTCTGGGTCCAAGGCTACAAGATTTAGGTAACAAAGAGTGATCTATTGCCTTTGGGACCATTAACCAACCTTGAAAGTGTAAGTTGAAACCTTAGTGTCAAGGTAATCAGAACAATAGATAATTATTGATCAGTGCTTTTTATGTAGCAGCTGCCATTCTATGTGTTTTACGTAATTATCTTATTGGATCCATATGACACTTTTGGGCATTATTATACTACTTTAATTATTATTTCATTTTTACAGTTGAGGAAACTGAGAGGTGAAGGAACTTGCCCCAAATCATAAAGCAAGAAAGCAGTGAAGCCAGGATTTTAATCTTAGTGGGACTCTCATTTCTAATCGCTTTTCAACCTAAAACTTAACAGTAACACTTTGCAATTAAAAAGTAGCCTAATCGTCTTTTACTAGAAATATCCTGTAGGTGAGAGAGCAACACTTTAGTTGATGGTTGATCCTGCTTGGGCTTATTAATACAGGATATTCTAGTTCAGGCCAATGCCCCATTTAGAGACATTCGGTGATACTGTGCGTGTTTTGTTGACTGCTCTTCAGTTAAACCTTATGAGTCTCTGTGAACCTCATCATAAATGAGACTGAGACTTGTTTTGAAATGTCTCTTGTTTTTTCCAGTACTTAAAGGCTTTTCCTGCAAAACCTACGGCTTTTAATTAAAAGTTCAGTGCCCTGGAAAGCATGAATGCTCTTCCCGCCATGCTCAGACCCACTGTTTACCCTCTGGTTGGAGAAGAGAGGTGTTGTGCAGCTGTAAGAAGAGTGAAATGGTAGTCAGGGACACATGGTTTATTTTTCTTTCATTTTCTATCCATTCAACCCTCAGCACTCACACCTAATGCCATGGTGGCTGCAGAGCACTGTTAGGTGTTAATGTTCACTCCACGGTCACGAAAGGCTGATCAGAAGAGGCTGGTGCAACTACTGGGGAGCGTGTGACTTTTGGTGGTCCTGCTTCTTGAGAAACAGAGGGGATGGATGAATAATACTTATTATCCTCTGTGCTCGCCAGTAATATTTCCTTGGGTTAAACTATCTGAAACCTTTAACTCTGCTCAATCCCTTTTTCCTTAGCAAAGGTTAAAAAAAAAAAAAAAAACGGAAAGGAAAGGAAAGGAAAGGAAAGGAAAAAAGAAAAAAAAGTTGAGCCGAGTTTTGATTTGGGATTAGTCAGCGTGGCACAGGTACTTCTGACTCCTGTCCTCACCTTTTCTCTTTTCCTCTTCAGACCTTCTGTCTGCTCCTTTCAGCATTCAGAACAAAAGCTTTGATGCCAAAATGTCTAGTCTGTATGAGTACGTGTATCTACCTCGTGCAGCTGTCATGAGGATTCAATGAAATAATATAAATCATAAGTGAAGAACCGACTAAGAACTCTGCAAGTGTCAGCATCTGCACAGGGACCTGTACTTCGAAGGGCCCCACACTTGCTGTAATGCTCTGCTGTCACTGTCTTGAAATTCTTAAGAATTTTTGAAAAGGGGAACTCACACTTTCATTTTCGACTGGGTCCTGCTTCACTGTACAGAGGCGAGATTGTGCTTTTCCCTGGTTATCGTTGCTGACAATAACATGACATTTAATATCCGAAAAACTTACCTTTGTGAATATACGTCAGGACACCAAACTTCCTTTCCCTCTGTTGCCACGACAAGAGAGCTAAAACACCATGGTATGTTTAGGACATAGCTGGCTTTCACATACCACAGAGAAATATGAGCTCCTTTAAAACCAAAGGATCGGTATTATTAGGGGATTTATAGCATTTTCAAAAAGCATGCCCCTGGTTTCGCCTGCTTCTCTGATTCCCGGGACAAAGGAAGTTCTGGGGACAAGCAGGGAGATCCTCTATTTTCACATTATAAAAAGAACCATCACGGAGTGCCACCTTTGCTCATGAATCCATGCATACCACAAATATCTCTTGGGTGCCTGTTTGTGACTCAAGACACTGTTACCCACTGGCATTCTAACTGTGCACAAAGCAGACCTGGCCCCTACCCTCTGCGAGCTCCTGTCTAGTGGGAGAGATCAGATGATACAAGGAGTGCTGTGATGAAATACTGAGTGCTGTAGGCATACACGAGGGAGTCTAAAGCAAGTGCGGGATCCAGGAGGCTTCTGGGGGAGGGGACTTCTGAGTTGGTACCTGAAGGATGAAAGGGCGAGAGGACTGTAACCCCTTTAGAGCTGTCTTTCTGATAGTTGGACTCTGGGAGTGAAAGGATTGTGTATAGAGCTACATTAAGGATAGATTTCAGATCGGGTTGATCTGAGTTTTAGTATCACTTCTGTTGCTAGCTAGCTGTGTGACCTCAGAAAAGGCCTCTCTCTTTCACCTGTGAAATGGGGATAATTATAATACCTACTTGACCGCGCTGTGATACAGATTAAGGACTTAATTTCTCCAAAATATAGCACTGTGCTTGGAAAAAGGGAAGTTTTAAATATTGGCTATATTATTTCAAGACATATTAGCTGTTTTCCCAGCATAGCAGCTGTTATTTTTATGACTAAGACATGAAGTTCTGAAGCAATACTGCAGAGATTGATTTACTAATAAGCTTCATTTCTTGTCACTTACAGTTTGGCCACAGATTCTCTTTTTACTGCTTCCACCATATCTCAGCAGCCCTCCTACTATGAGGAAGAAATTTTCACTTGTCAGTGTGGAAACACAATAGCCGGGGACCTCAATGAGAGGGTCTGTCATGACGTGGAACTCGCAGTTGTGGGAGAGCCAGAGCTCTGAATCCCAGCCATTGTGCATAGATGAGCTGCAAACAGGAAATGATTGGTCAATCTCATAGGATTAAAACCAGGGATCCTTATTAATATGGATATTCAAGATGTTGAAGTCATAACCCGGAGGAAGGAACTGGGATTTTCAATCCCTTTTGAAAAGCTTTTGGTTAGATGCAATTTACTTGTGGTTATACCAGACAGCAATTAGGGGATGCTGAAAACATAAACCTCAGGACTCATCCCTGTCACCCGGCCTCTTAATTATTGCCATCTGTGCTCCTCACCTCACTGAGTTCCTTGTGACAGGGTTCGTACCTGTGCCATGATGCCTAAGTAGGTCAGCCTGAACCACAGCAGAAACCCATGACTGTTGTTTGTGGCATTCTGCCTAACAGTCTACTCAATAGAGAGTTGATTTCCTTCCAGAAACAGGACGCAGGACTGTTTGGTTTTTCTGGCCTACGGTTTAAAAAAGTTCTAAGTATGGAGCCAGGAGTCTTTGGCTCTGATTTGAATTATCTGTCTTACAGAATTTTTTCTGAAATTGGCCGGTTTCTTGAAGTTCTTTGTACTTCCCGCCCCTAGCTTTTTCTTTTCACTTGTTACTAATCCATTGATAAATAAAACCTATGCCCAAAGCACTCTAGAAAAAGGAGGCTCTCATCTCTGCAATCAGGAGTTATGCCCGTCCAGCACCACGAGGGTTGTGGGGAGGGTGACGCAGGGTTAGGAAAAGACAGTAGCCATGAATAGAGTGCAAGTAGGGCCAAGGGACCAGCAGCCTCAAGGTCTGGGCTGTGGCTGTGGTGCCTAATCAGGCCTAGCATAGCTTTTATTAGTTAGGTGGGGAAGCAAAGGAGATAAAGCTGGTCAATCTCAAGATCTGTGAATCCTATACACCATAATAGGAAACTGATTAAAGCCAGTCACCCTTGCCTGCAACTTTCCCAAGGGACAAAACCTATATGCATATGAATAGATGGAGAGCACATCAGTGAATCACTTCCCTTGTAGGTTTTGGGAAGGAATGCAGCCACAGAGGCAGAGGTTTCCTTAGCCTGAGGAAGGTGAGGGGCTGTGCCCACCTCTATGAACCCCGTGGGTTCCCCTGTTCGTCCCCACTCGACTGTGCCTGGCTTGAGTTGTTCCTTCTGTGAGGAATCTTACTCGTCATTGGCTGACCAGCCATCTTTCTGGAACCAAACAGGGAGGCAAAAGGTGCAAACACAAAGGTTTAGCAAAGTCCCTGAAAGGATCCGTCTTACAGACTCTTTTTTCTTTGGAGGCAAGTACAAGGAAACAAACAGGCTGCTGCGTGGCGACAGAATTACAATTTGGTTGCAGAGATGGAGCAAGCTGACACGGAAGCTAAATTCATGTATCCGTGCCTGATATGTGGGATGTTATATTTCACTCTTAATAAAATGGAGGATGGAAATCATGGTGCAGCTTTGATTAACATATGCACTTCTAAGGCATCTGTGGTCGAGAATCCAGAAGTCTTATAGGGTAGCCAGATTCACCATCTTGTTAAGTAAAACTGAGTGAGACGATGATGATGATGATGGTGGTGATGATGATGATGATAATGTTTGAATGATCTGCTATTTACCCAGGGCACATTTCAGATACACATGTAATTGTACAACACATGCGCAATTACCTTGTCACAGGTGAGGAAACCATCTCAGAGAGACTGAGTAACTTACCCACACCACCAAAAAATGGCAAAGCCAGGGTTGGAACTCATGTTTACCAGTCAGTGACTCATGAAATGTGCAGCTTCCTGTCTGTGTGATGGGCATGTTGCAGATTTGTTCTGAAGATGGGATAAAAAGATTGTTGAATTAGTGTAAGGAATGAAAGAATTAATATATCTAAAAGGGCTTGGAACATGGTAGAGTGCTATCAGTATGTAACTTAATATTATAAAGAAAACTTACAGATAATTTTCCAAACTCAGTTTGGACTGTTTTATGGCAAAGCAGGCCTGGGTTCTCTATAGTAGAACTTATTGGTGACATAGCTTTTCACATGTTCAGCAATTTTTGTTACATTTGCCACCAGATCACTGGGTCATTTATTTGAGAAACATCTATTGAGCTCATTTGTGTGTCCAGCAAAATGCTGGGTGATCATTATATGATGGGTATATACACTTCTGCCTTTATTGAATTCATAGCTCTATGAGGGAAATTAGGATTAAATACATAAATTACGTACACACACACACACACACACACACATATGTATATTTGAAATTGAAACTTTTGATAAGTGCTCTACGAGGGAGAAATACCATTATGAGAGAAAACCAAGAGGGTGGGCATAATTAAACTGGGCCAGGAAGTAACTTTCGAGTAAGTGATTTATATGCTGAAACTTGAAGGCTGAGTAGGAGTTAATTGGGTGCAGAGCAGGCAGAAGAACATTCTAGGCATAGGAAAGAGCAAATTGTAAGGCTCAGAGTAAGGGAATAATAATAGTACTTCATTATAGTAATTATAAAAGTGAAGATTTAGTGGACTCTTATGTGCAGACTACTATACCAATTGCTTTACCACTATTATGTCATTTTATCCTCAAACACCCTCTTTGGTAGATGCTATTTTTATTCTTATTCTACAAACGAGAGAACACTGAGTCTAGAGAGATTAAGTAACTTATCCAAGGTCACATAATATGTAAGTGCTGGAATAGGGGTTCAAATTCAGGCATGATGATAAAAAAACATTCCAAATTATAGTCTTTATTCAGCTAAATAACTAAAAGTTGGTGAGACTTTTTAGTTAGTTTAAGGAAGAAGAGATCTATCAGGTACTTAGTGGTTTACAAAATCACTGAAGGAGCTGGAAAGGAAGCTCTCAGGCTTACAGGTGCAGGCAGAGCTTCCAGAGACAACCTTCTGCTCTCCGAACCACATTGTTTCTTCTTGAGGGAAACTGCTGCTGTTGCAGGAAACCACAAAATCTGGGAGCCAATGACTGCAGAACCACACTGAGTCTGGCCCAGTCTGCACCAGCAAAATGGATGCCTTATCCTCTGCTTCTCCCCTACTTAACTGAGGCCCAAAGTGAGGTCTCCCACAAGCACTTGTGATTGGCACAATTAAATCATGTGCTGGTAGCTGCAAGGGGGACCTGGGAAATGTAGTTCTTAGCTTTCCTGCTATGCAGTGCATGGAGGCATACCAGATGGCAAGGGCAGTCAGTCCACAGGATTCCAACTTACCCAGTGGGGCTGCAGTGCAGGGAGTGATGGGGAAGGTGGAGAGCTAGATAGGACCACAGCATGCAGGTCTTTTGGCCATGTTAAGGAATTCATGTTCCACATAGAATACAATGGGAAGCAGGGATTAGCATAGTCATATTTTTAAAAGAAGAGTAGTTTGGCTAATGTTTGGAAAATGGATTGGTGGAGACAGAAATGAATGCAGGGAGACCATTTACAGGCTATATAAAATTTGACAGATTTTAAATACGTTTTGGATATCAAATCAACATACTGTCGTGTTGAGTTAGATATGGGGAGTTAGGAAAGACAGGTGTCAAAGATGACTCAGGTTTCAGGCTTCAGAAACTGGGAAGGTTGGGGAGCATTCACTCAGAAAAGGCTGGGGGATGACTTGGTTGGGTGAGTGTTGAGACGAATTGGAGAACTCTACAAAGAGTTCTGCTTTGTAGATCTTAAGTTGCAGATATCTCAGAAATACTAGTGGAAATGTTAAATGGACAGTTACAAAGGATTCTGGAACCCAGAGGATCCAGATTGAAGATAGAAATTTAAGAGTCATCAACATATTTCTTTAAAGCCACAAGACTGGATGGAATCACCTATGCACAGGGTATAGTATAAGAAGAGAAGGGTGCATAGGATTGAGCCTGAGCCACTCTAATAATTAGAGTTTGGGTAGAGGAGGTAAGGCCAGCAGAAAGTGAGGATGAATCAGAGAGGTAGGAGGAAAAACAGAAGACGGCAACAGAGTGAAGGAGTATTTCAGGAAGAAGAGAGTGGTTATTTATTTATTTTTAAAGAAGAAAATTGTTCATTGGATTTGATAGAATGGATGATTTTGGTGACATTTTGGTGATTTGGAGAGGGCTGAGGAATGCAGTGCAGGTGAAGTGCAGTAAAGGTTTGCAGGCAACCTTTCTGAGAGTCTCGGATGAGGAGATGAGCTGATGAGATTGCATGCTTAGGGGACTGTGAAGTCACGGGGGCTTTGTTTTGTACGTGTCTTGAATTGGGTGATACTGAAGCCTGTAGGATACTGGTGGGAATGATCCTGTAGAAAGGAAAGAGCAGGATTTTATGGATGGGGAGCAGTACAATGAAGTTCCTGAGAGGGAGAGAAGGGATGGGATCCCGTCCCACAGTGCAAAGTGATCTTTGATAATTAACAGGAAGGAATTGACAAAGGGTAGTCACAGCCACAGACAGGCTGGGGATTTGGTGGTGAAAGGATGTTGGAAGCCTTGTGTGTTGGCTTCTGTTGTCCCACTGAAGCACAAGGCATGGCTGGAGTATCAGTAATTTGAGGAGAGGATCCTGGTCCATCTGTCTGAAGAGTCAGAGCTCAAGGTCTGGGACAGTCCAAATAGCTGTTTACATCTTCCCAGCCAGAACAGTGCGCAGCTCTTTGTTTAATATTTGGGTAACTAATGGACCATCCTGGTGCCTGGTCCCAATAAAAAGATTTTTATTCCAACAGGAGTTATCCTTTCCATCTCTAGAAGCCAAACATCACCCAGTAAAACCCAAACTGTCATTTCCTTGCCATAGTACAGAAATTTAAGTTTCTCTTCACCAGGCACATCAGTACACATGTAATATATGCCCTATTTGCTGAGTACTCCTATTTGGATGGGAGACATAGGAATAAACAGAACAATTTAATATAGAACGGGAAGGTAAGAAGTGCTGAATCAGGAGGGGATCAGTGTCAGGTGTCTGGAGAACAAAGATGAAACCCAACACATTTATTTGCAAGCATATTTTGGCTCCCAGTTTCTGTTCTTTGCAAAATCTCCCACTGCATTATTGACAGTTTTCTTCTTCTTTTCTGGTAGGGAATCGCCATTTCTGAGAGTGGTAGAGATTCTCATAATGAGAAATATTAGAATATTAAGAGGCGTCGGCAGCATTATAGAGAATCCCCTGGCAATGGGTTCTAATGGATGGCATGATATATCTTAAAGTGGAGGATTAAAAAAAAAAAAAATCACATCCCCTGAGACGTTTAAAAGAAACTGGAGCAAGTAGCTAGATGATATAGGGGGTGAGCACACTATCCTGACCCCCGGCAACTTGTCCAAATAACTGTTTCCAGTTGGAAGTTCCCAAAATACTATGATTTAGCAACTGTGAAAGGCCCATGTGAGTTGTGATTGAATATGAAATAGGACACATGGTTTGCTTTATAATTTATCTGGAGAAGATGTTTTAAATTCTGGCGAAGGTCATGCGGTTTTAATAGGCAGGAAGCTCAGGCAAACTTTATCAAACTATTGGTTCTTATTTCCCTCCTGGGACTAGAAGAAACCATGGGACAAAGAATTGGAGGAGCCCAGATAATTATATTTATCTTTTCCATTCCAAATTGCCAGGACTCACTAAAAGGCAGAAGAAACCAGCCAACAGTCTCCATCATCTGACGCGCACTGCTATCTCAGGAAACGGGGCACAGAGGATGCATGCTCCAGAGTAAGGTTCCAGGTCCCCATCACAGGGTTGTGCAACAGTCACAAAGGTCCTTCAGCATGCAGATGAGGGGACAAAAATAGGACTGTGAACACACGCCCCCTCTCTCACCATCCAGCCTAGCATATCTCACCACCAGCTCATGGCCTCTAGATCTCTCCACCCTCCCCTGATTCTTCCTGTTTTCCTCAGTATATCATATATATGTACACACCTTAGTGTAGTTTTTCCTGTATTATACCTATAACCAGAATTAGCTGGCTCTCCTTTACTCCTTAAAGATACAAACTTGGATAGCACCATTTCCACAGCCTTTGGAGGTCTGAAGATCTCCCAGGAATTTTTACTAATTCCCTGGGACTGTTTTCTTTAAACCTTCTCCTTCTCTTTCTGCTCCTTCTCCTCTTCCTCCTCCTCCTCCTCCTGCATGATACAGTTACGTATAGAATAGAATCATGTATAGAATCTACATGTATAGAATCCACAGTATATTTTATTTGGAATTGGATCCTACACATTAAACTTGTAGGGGTCTTGTATCCATCTAACAATGGTTCTTATTAATTTCCCAATTTCTTCTCAGATGTCTCTTCTCACTATAATAACCAGCATCTCCAACACTCCCCACTTCTCCAAATTTTTCCATTCTTTGCTTTTCTTTAGTATTTAGAGAGACAAAACATGTTTTTTCCAAGGTAGTAAACGTCTACAAGATTGAGGTATTATTATCACGTTTCCCTTGCTTGGGGATACAAGTAAATATTTGCATGTTGTGAAAAGAACTTAGAACTACTTGCTTTGTACTGATGAAGAAATGTCAGGGTACATTAAGTTCTTTCTGGAAGAACGTGGACATGCATATATACATACATAAATATATATTGAGTGAAGAAGTGGGGGTTTCTGTCAAGTCTACATTTTATTTTCCATATAAATGTTTGTTCACAGGCTTTGGTTTGGAATGAAATGTATCCATCCAGAGTCCATCAAAGTTCTGAGTACCCCCAAACTCCGATTATGATATGAAACTGTATGGGATGGGAAAGAGTTTGGATATCTCATTCAGGTGTTCAGTTGTTGAGCCTTAGTTGTTGTTTTTTTTTTTTTTTAATAGATGATACTTTTTGTCACTGAATGACAAAACAATTAGAAGAGTACAAGCTCTTAGAAGCTATGAAACCCTGTATGTCATGAAAAAGACTGTGAGCCAAGTTCATATCCATCATCATGGCTGAAAGGTCTTTGATACTGTCTGTAATTCCCTTCTGTGTAAATACATACTGACTCGAGCTTATGGTATATAGAGGTCAAATTACAATCCTCGGCTACATACTTAATAGAGTTTTTGTTGCTGTCTCCATTAGAAAGAAATTTTAAAGTCTGTGACTCAAGGACTATTTATTTCATAAATTCCACTAGTGATTCTTTCAGTTTGCTTGTGTATAGAACTGGCTCTAATTGAGCAGATTATTTTTGCTCCTTTTTCTTTGTTGGAATAGGCAATTGTTACTAATTTAACTACAAGAAGGATAATTTAACTTGTATAGCAGGAAAAATATGTACTCTGTCCTACCTTTATTTTAGCATGTGTTCTAGTAAAAATCATTAAACATGTAGATAAAGCTTGCTAGGGCTAACTCCGTAAGTGAAAAATAATTGTTACGATGATCAGTAAGCTAGTGATCTCTTAGTTTATTGAGCAGTTTTGGAGGCTGTGCTACTATCCCATCTATAACACCTCTATTCATTTATTTTGATGGCTGAATAATATTCTATGATATAGGTATGCCACATTTGTTTATCCACTCATCAGTTGATAGACTCATCTACCTTTATACGTTTTTTAAAAATTAAATTTGTTGGGATGACAATGGTCAGTAAAATTACATAGGTTTCAAGTGTACAATTCTGTAATACATCATCTACATATCACGTTGTGTGTTCACCACCCAGTCAGCTTTCCCTCCATCACCATATATTTGACCCCTTTTACTTTCTTCTACCATTCTAAGTAACTTTTTTCACTTAGCATAATAATTTCAATATCCATCCATGTTGTTGCAAACGGCAGTATTTCATTTTTTCTTAATTACTGGAAGAGTAGTATTCCATTGTGTGTATAGCACATCTTTTTTATATAATCATCTGCCGAAGGACACTTTGGTTGTTTCCATGTTTTGGTCACTGTAAACAAAGCTGCAATGAACATCGAAGCACATATATCTTTACGGGTAAACATTTTCAGATTTTTTTGGGTAGATACCCAGGAGAGGGATTGCTGGGTCATATGGTAATTCTATTCGTAATTTCTTGAGGAACCTCCACACTGCCTTCCATAGCGGCTGCACCAGTCTGCATTGCCACCAACAGTGTATGAGGGTTCCTATTTCTCCACAGCCTCTCCAACACTTATTATTTGTCTTGATGATGATAGCCAGTCTGACTGGGGTGAGGTGGTATCTCATTGTGGTTCCCATTTGCATTTCCCTAATAGTTAGCAAGGCTGAGCATTTTTCATACATCTGTTGGCCATTTGTATATATTGTTGGGAGAAATTTCTGTTCATGTCTTCTGCCCATTTTTTAATTGGATTGTTTGTCTTTCTGTTGTTGACTTGTATCAGTTCCTTATATATTTTGGATATTAGTCCCTTATCAGAGGCATTGTTTGCAAATATCTTCTCCCATTTGGTTGGTTGTCTTTTCGTTTTGTTGATCATTTCTTTTGCTGTGAGGAAGACTTTTAGTTTCATATAGTCCCATATTTATTTTAGCTTTTACTTCCCTTGCCTTTGAGGTCAAATTCATAAAATCCTCTTTGAACCCAAGGTCCATAAGTTTAGTACCTATGCTTTCTTCTATGCAGTTCATTGTTTTAGACCTTATGTTTAAGTCTTTGATCTGCTGTGAGTTAATTTTGGTATATGGTGACAGGTAGCAGTCTAGTTTCATTTTTTTGCACATGGCTTTCCAATTTTCCCAGCACCATTTATTGAAGAGGCTTTATTTTCTCCACTGCATGTTTTTGGCTCCTTTGTTGAAAATTATCTGTCCATATTTATGTGGATTTATTTCTGGGTTTTCAATTCTGTTCCATTAGTCTGTGTGTCTGTTTTTCTGCCAATACCATGCTGTTTTGATTATTATTGCTTTGTAATACAGATTGAAATCAGCGAGTGTGATACCTTCAGCTTTGTTCTTTTTTCTTAGGATTGTTTTGGTTATTCAGGGTCTTTTGTGATTCCATACAAATCTGATGATATTTTTTTCTATTTCTTTAAAAAAAATGCCATTGTTTTTTTTAAAGAAATAGATCAAAAACTCATCAGATTTGTTTGGAACCACAAAAGACCCCAAATAGCCAAAGCAATCTTAAGAAAAAAGAACAATACTGGAGGTATCGCACTCTGTGACTTTGGCTTGTACTACAGGGCTACAAAATCAAAACAGCATGGTATTGGCAGAAAAACAGACAAATAGACCAGCAGAATAGAATTGAGAACCCAGAAATAAAACCACATAAACATGAACAGATAATTTTTGACAAAGAAGCTAAAAACATACAATGGAGGAAAGACAACTTCTTCAATAAATGGTGCTGGCAGAATTGGATAGCCACGTGCAAAAGAATGAAACTGGACTGCTATCTGTCACCATGTACCAAAATTAATTCAAAATGAATCAAAGACTTAAGCACAAGACCTGACACAATAAACTGCATAGAAGAAAACATAGGTACTAAACTTATGGACCTTGAGTTCAAAGAGCATTTTATGAATTTGACTCCAAAGGCAATGGAAGTAAAAGCTAAAATAAATGAATGGGACTATGTGAAACTTAAAAGCTTCTGCACAGCAAAAGAAACCATCGACAAAATAAAGAGGCGACCGACTGAATGGGAGAAGATTTTTGCAAACAGTGCCTCCGATAAGGGGCTAATATCCAAAATATACAAGGAACTCATGCAACTCAACAACAAAAAAACAAACAACCCAATTGAAAAATGGGCAGAGGACCTGAAGAGACATTTCTCCAAAGAGGACATACAAATGGCAAATAGACATATGAAAAAATGCTCAACATCACTAATCATCAGAGAAATGCAAATAAAAACCACAATGAGATATCACCTCACCCTAGTCAGAATGGCTATCATCAACAAGACAAATAGTAACAAGTGTTGGAGAGGCTGTGGAGAAAAAGGAACCCTCATACACTGTTGGTGGGAATGCAGACTGGTGCAGTCGTTATGAAAGGCAGTGTGGAGGTTCCTCAAAAAATTACAAATAGAACTACCATATGACCCAGCAATCCCTCTCCTGGGTATCTACCCCCAAAAATCTGAAACATTTATCCATAAAGACACGTGTGCTCCAATGTTTATTGCAGCTTTGTTTATGGTGGCCAAGACATGGAAACAACCAAAATGTCCTTCGATAGATGAATGGATAAAGAAGTTGTGGTATATATACACAATGGAATACTATTCGGCGGTAAGAAAAGATGATATAGGAACATTTGTGACAACATGGATGGGTCTTGAGAGTATAATGCTAAGTGAAATAAGTCAGACAGAAAAAGCAGAGAAACCTATGATTTCAGTGATATGTGGTATATAAACCAAAAACAACAAAAGAACAAGACAAACAAATGAGAAACAAAAACTCATAGACACAGACAATAGTTTAGTGGTTACCAGAAGGTAAGGGGGTCAGGGGGTGGAAGATGATTGTAAGGGGGATCAAATATCTGGTGATGGAAGGAGAACTGATTCTGGGTGGTGAACACACAATAGGATTTATAGATGATGTAATACAGAATTGTACACCTGAAATCTATGTAATTTTACTAAGAAATGTCACCCCAATAAATTTTAAAAAATGCCATTGGGATTTTGATGGGGATTACATTAAGTCTGTATATTGCTTTGGGTAATATGGCCATTTTAACTATGTTGATTCTTCCAGTCCATGAACACGGAATGTACTTCCATGTCCTTATGTCTTCAATTTCTTTTAAAAATGTCTTATAGTTTTCAGTGTATAGGTCCTTCACATCCTTTTTTAAGTTTATTCCTAGGTATTTTCTGTTATCTTGCTATAGGTATTTTGTTTGACTAAGTGGAACTGTATCATTTTATTCTTTTATTGACATCTTTGTATGATTTGGGAAAGAAGAAGAAGAGAATAATACTGGGGGTACCAAAAACATGTATACACATAACTTGCATTCATCTTTTGTTATCAGTATATATTGAGTATTACAATTTTAATAGTTTTTTCCTTTCTTAAAAATGTATATTTTTTATTACCCTCTGTATATGTGTTCAATCTGCCATATTTAACCAAAAGTGTACATCATTGTTTTAAATCAATAATACAGATATATTGTACTTCTTTTGACTAAAACATAAACAATACAATTGAGTGTGTACAAAACAAATTAGAATTGACCTTGTCTTCTAATAGTCCACAATTATAAGCAATAAATTATGACGCGTATTGGTATTACTTATAAAAAAAGTCATTCATATATTTAATTTGAATGACATTCACATATTTAATTTGAATAATTTGGTTTTTTGAATGGCCCCTTTAAAATATTTGTTTCTTATTTCCTAGTTTTTACTTTTTAATTTCATATAATTACATATTATGCTATCGTTAGCTCTCATATTGCAGGTAGTTGACTCTAAAATTGGTCCCATCCAAGAAACTTCAGTCACTGAAGTATCAAGAGACATTCAACAGTTGCGTTCATCCTCAAGCATATTTCTGGATGGTATAATAGAGTGGTATCTATTCTAGGTAGAGACTGTTAGGTTCATTTCATCGGGCATATAACATAGAGTGATCTTAAAGATTTCATATTTATTGTGTCCTTTATAATTCATTGTCAAGACAGTATTGTAACAATATGGAAATTTAATAAAAAAATTGCCCACAGTCTCTCAGTTGTAACAAGTTTGGAGTTTTTAATGCTCCCATCTAATCCTTATATATTTGCATTTCTAATTCTTACATAATTATTTATATAGGTACATTTCAATATTCTGGTTTATTTCACATACACTATATTATAACCATTTGTTTTTATGGCCTTAATATCCTCATAATCATCATTTAGTGGCTGGATTATATTTAAGTATGTGGGCTACCGTACTTAATCATTCTCCTAAGGCTAACCATTTGGCCTGTTTTCAGTTATGTTGAGTAACTGATACTTGAATGGGGACAAGTAATACATATTTAAGAGGAAAATACGCCCTATTTATAGGCTTTGTCTCAAACCAGCCTAAGTTCTGTTTTTGGATCAACCACCAGTTTGTGGCCTTGGGTAAGCTTCTTTTTATTTGTTTTAACATTACTGTGCTTGATGGAGGTCTCTTTTACATACAGTAAACTGCACACATCTCAAATGTATAAATCAATAAATGATTACATATGTATACACATACATGACCATATTTATGCCCCTCCCTGCCAAGTATAACCACTGTTCTGATTTAGCAGTATTGATTAATTTTGTCTTTCAAAATTCATATAAATGGAATCATGCAGTATTGCTCTTTTATGTCTACTTTTGTTCAATGACATGTCTTGAAATTCATCCATATTGTTGTGTATATCAGTCTGGAAGTTTGTTCTTTTTAATTGCTCTTTAGTATTGCTCTGTGTGGTTATCTCAAATTTGTTTATCCTTTCTTCTGCTAATGGACATTTGTGTTGTTTCTACTTTGGGCTATTATGAATAGAGTTGCCATGGTTACTGTGAATATTCTTGTACAAATCTTTTTTTAGGCACAGGCATTCAATTCTCTTGGGTGTATATCTAGGAGTGGAAATGCTGTATTATAGAGAAAGTGTAATTGGTGATGTTGATAAATGTGGAAAATGTAGTACAATCACAAAATTGAGTGGGATGGAAAATATGCCAAGACCAGCCTTGAGTATATCTTTTTTCCCTGTACAATAATTTTATTTTCTGTTACATAAACGTCTTTCTCACGCAATATTACTAGACCAACCTGTTTATGGGTTTTTATAGTTGGGGTAAATATATTTTTAAAAAACTTATCTCTATTATATACAGAGTTGTGATATAAAAATGATTCATAGGCTATAGTTTTCAGAAAGCAGTTAGCTAGACTAATCCTGCTGAAGAAACTTTCCTATTTAAGTCTATAATATGGAATGAAAAGATATGATTAAAAACTCTTCTGATCAAAAAGCTTGAGATCATCAAAGGAATGTTAACCATTCTCTACAGAGAGCCACAGGATTTTTCATAATCTCCTTTGGTTCCATGAAGGATGGCTTGGCAGATGGAGATACCATACAACTTCTGAAAGCATGCTTTGTTATCATTCATATTGATTTCAGAACAGGAAACCATAATTCTGATCAATGTCTTATGCCACATTCCATCACCTTCATGACCCTTCAATGAAGCTTCTCAGCGAAGAACATTGGTTTATTTGTGGCACACTTCACGATCATTGTGATAATTGACATCACCTTTCATCTCCAGCTCCAAACTTTGTTCATGTCATGCTGACTCTGCTTGGCGTACTTCTGAAACACTTTGCGAAGATGGGGATAGCTTCTGGTGGTAAGAATGATATCAAACACATTCACATCTGTCCCTTTTCTCTTTTTCCCTGTCATCTGAGTCAGCCAAGTCCTCATCTATGCCAACATCCTCAGATGGGTCACCCTTAACACTAGAGAGCAAAGCCTTCTGGTAAATTAATTTATTAAAATAAATTAAAATACAGAGCTGACCTCTTTCTCTTATCCTTGAAAGAAAGTCTGAAAACATCCAAGAAGGTCCCTTTTGTTCGTTGGCTACACTTGCGATTCTTAATAAGATTCCAGCATCCTATCCCTGAGATTCTGATTTTATTTTCCAAAAATGGGACACAGACATCCACTTGCCTTAAATGTTTCTCCAGTGATGTTAGTCTGCTGTCAGGGTTGAGAACCACTGCTTAACAGAAAAACTAATTCATAGCTCACCTCCTGAGACTTTGCCATTGTTCAGTTCTCCAAGGTAGCAGACCAGTTGCATTACTTCTACATTCTTCTCTGTGCTGAAAACTTCACCCTAGTCATGTCTGAGAGGCTAAAACAGTCCTGAGATTTATGTCTTATTGCTGAGTTTTCTCTTCTCCTCCCTTCTTATTTTTCTTACAAATCTCAAGCCACTGATTTTAGAGGGCGTGCCTATGTTCCCGATTTCCTCCTTGGTTTCAGTATGTAGTCTCAGTCTGCTCAAATGTCATCTTATTAATATTTGCTTCTTATTTCTCCCACTGATTTTACTTTTTCATTTAAAATAAAAACAAATACAGCAAACTCCTGCAGCCCTTGGCAGCTGGCAGCCTGCACACTTGGCTGCTCCCACCTTTGAGGTACAGATTATACTGGCAGACTGTTGAAAGTTGTGACTTAAGGAGCAGCTGATTTTTTTCCTACTTTCATTCTTTTTTTTAAACTTTACTTCATTTTCTCTATGATTTATTAAAGCAATATATGTTCCCTGTGGCAGAAAATTTGGAGAATTAAGTCTAAAGATCCAAAACAACAACAAAAATTTACTTGCTCAATATTGACAATAGTCAATATTGAATTTTAGCTCCAGCAATTCCTACATGTATGCCACTGGGTTACTTCTCTTCCTTGAGTCTTTTGCCTCATATGTTACAGAGGGATGATAACAAAAACTTGATAGAAAAATGAGCAAAAGACATAAAGGATAATTCACCAACAATATAAAAGTGGTCATTAAATATATGAAAAAGTATTCAGTTTCACTTATAATAAATGCCAATTAGTGGCAAAAATTTAAAAGCTTGACAACATACCTTGTTAGTAAGGTAGGGAAAAATAGGCACTCATACGTTGCTTGTGAAAGTATAAAATGGCACACCTTTAGAGAAGGGAATTTGGTAATACCTAAACAGACTACATATATGTTTACATTTTGATCCAGGAATCCCACTGCAAGGAATTTTCTGTGAAGCTGTATCTCAACAATATGAAAATATATATCCACAATATTACTCATTGTGGCATTATTAATAATTGCAAAATATTGAAAGTAATCTAAGTCCCCAAATATAGGAAATTTTTATTGAATAGACTATGGAACATTCATATTAAGAGGAACTATGCAACTGTAAGAAAGAAGAAAAAATAGCTTCATAAACAAAAATGAAGTAATTTCCTATGAAAAAAGCAAGGGCACAAGTGTATATATAGTATGTTACCGTTTGTGTAAGAGACAATGTTGATAAGAAAATATACACTGCAAAAAGGATAAATTAAAAACTTAAATTGGTTACCTACAGGAGGGGAATGGGAACAGGGTAGAAAGTGTAGGAAAATGAGTGACATTTCTCTGAGTTTATTCTCTTGTGTAGTTTTGACTTTTGGCATTATGTTAATGTTTGTCCACTCTCAAAAACGTTAAATCAACAAAGGTGTAGGGGGAGAAACCCAAAATGGAACACAAACAGAAGTAGATAAACCTAACTTTGAATGAGTAATATAACCACACTGAATGGGTGACAAAGAGCTAACTCAAATAATTTTGAACATAGTATTTTGGCTATTTTCAGTCAATGTATGGTTTTAGCAATTATGAAGTTACTTTCTGTGTATGGTAGGACTGATCAAATATGTATATATGTTGATTATGCTGGCAGCCAGATTTCTCACAGTTGGATAGGAGTGATACAAATATGGAGTGGGGGAAGGCTGGGAAAACACTGATGTTCACTGTTTCAGTTGGAGGTATCAGTGGGAACATCTCTCTACCTGTATATACACCTATGAGTTGGTTTAGTCCGGTAGGCTGCTATAACAAAATACTATAGACCGGGTGGTCTGAAAACAACAGAAATTCACTTCAGATAGTTCTGGAGGCTGGGAAGTCCAAGATCAAGGCACCAGCAGATTTAGTGTCTTGCGAGGACCATTTCCTCATAGACAGTTCTTTTCTCACTGTAATCTCACACAGCAGAAGGGACTAGGGAGCTCTGTGGAGTCTCTTTTATAAAAGCACTAATCTCATTCAGGAGGGTAACACCCTCATGACCTGTGTACCTCTTAATATCATCACTTTGGACATTAGATTTCAACACATGGATTTTTGGGGGGTGATACAAACGTGTATATATACACATATACTTACTTATATGTGTATATATACTCACCTATACTATTTATATTAATGTATATGTATGTAGACACTCACATACATGAATGTGTACACAAACATTTCCTTAGTTCACACTGCAAAATCTTAGAAGCATATTAAAACAAAACAAAACAAATTTTGATTTTCAAATAACATACCACATTAAAAATAACTAATACTACTTGAATTAATGACTGATTCCATGGCCAGGAAAGAGAAAAACCAAGATGAGCCTGGAACATCTTCTTGGCTAAAAAGCGAGGATGTACTTAGAAAATAATGGAAACTGGTATTAGCCAGGTTCTTCAGAGAAATCAATAGGTTTCTATATGGGTTTCTAATATACACACACACACAGACATACACACATACATACACACACGGTTTTAAATATATATATATGGAATTTAAGAACATATTTATTATAAGGAATTGGCTCACATAATTATGAAGGCTGGCAAATCCCAAGAGCTTCACGGTTAAGTCAGTAAGTTGGAGACTAAGGAGTGTAGTTGACAGTGTGTTTCTGGTCCAAAGGCTGGCAAGCTTGAGACCTAGAAAGAGCTGCTGTTTCAGTTTGAATCCAAAGGCAGGAAAAAGCTGATGTCCCAGGTTGAAGGAATTATTTATCATACAGAAAGAATTAGCCTTACTTTGAGGAAGAGTCAGCAGTTTCTGGCCTATTCAGATCTTCAACTGATTGGATATGGCCCACTCACATTATGGAGGGCAGTCTGCTTTACTCAGAGATCCACTGGTTTAAACGTGAATCTCACTCAAAAAACATCTCACAGACACATCCAGAGTAACACTTGTCCAAATACGTGGGCAGCCCATTTTTCAGTCAAGTTGACACATAAAGTTAACCATCACAGGACCTATGAAAAAAATAAGATAAATAATGACAGCAATGGATTATAACTCATTGAATAAAATAGGAATTGTGAGTCCATAGTGATAACCAAAAAAAACAACAAAAAATAAAACAAATAAATAAAAAATAAAATGGAAATCTCTTCCCTAATATAATATATTAAATATTATTGTATAAGTGTGAACACCAGAAATGAGAGGCAGATCACCATTTTGTGACCATTATAATGATAACTGATTCAGAGAAATATTTATAAATATTACATTAGTAGATGAAGGTTTGATGAGGCAATGCATATACACATACTCTTAAAGAATAAAAAAGAGAGATGACTTTACAGTGGAGAAACCTGACTGGCACTACCTAGTGGCTTCAGCCATTTTTAACATCACCAATAATGTGATAAAACGACATTATGCACTTCCTGACGCAATGCATTGAGGACGTAATATCACATAGATAGTATTTTTGCCAAAAAATGAAGAGAAACAAATTGAGGGGAAGTCTACAAGATGTATGGCCTACATATTTAAAAAATGTCAATGTCATAAAAAAGAAAAGTTGAGGAACTCTTTCAGATTAAAAAAGACTAAAGAGACATAACATCTGAATGCAATGAATGATACTGAATTGGATCTTGGATCTGAAAAAAATTGTTATGAAGGACACTGTTGGTACAGTATAGTATATTAAATATTATTGTATAAGTATGAAGTTTATTGATTTAATTATTATACTGTGGTTATATAACAAAACACCCTTATTCAAAATACCTTCATCTCTTTGGGTATCTAGGGCTGAGACAGATTTCCAATGAGGTTCTCAAATGCTGGACAACTGGTTTTTGGCATCAAGTAGACTTGGGTTCAAGTTTTGATTCTTTCATTTCCTTAGCTTCTAAGCTTGAGCAAGTTTTTGGATCTTTGCAAGCCTTGTTCTAAGGAAGTATACAGTGAAGTACTTAGGAGTCAAGGGGCATGATGTATACAACTTACCCGAGTTGTTCAGAAAATGTATGTGTGTGTTTGGAGAGAGAGAGAAAGATAAAGCAAATGTGGCAAAATGTTAATTGCTAAATCCAAGTGAAGGGTAGAGTTCTTTGTAGTATTCTTGCTAATTCTCTGTGAGAAGTTATTTCAAAATAGTTTTTAGAGTTAAAAAAAGAAACAAGAGTATTTATAGTAGTGTAAAGACTAAATGAAATAATCCATAAAAAGATTTTTGCATAGGACCTGGCATAAAGAGAAAAAATTGATTTATTGTTAGATATTATGAAGCTAACATAAATATAATGTCAATATATTAATATTTGATCAATATAGTACTATCAACAGCAATATATATTAATATCAACTATACATGTGACATTTGATATCAATATTATTTGATCATATATTTGCTATATTGATATGTTAATATTACTAATATTAATATGAATATACTAATATTTATTGTTGTGGTAAATAATTTTATTAAAATAATATTACATAATAATTTTTATATTGTGACTTTATTCACTTAAATTACTTAATTCACTTAAATTATATCATAAGTGATTTTTAATGATGTGTGAGTTTCGTTGCTGACACATATCACAGTTTTACATTTTGTCTAATTTTGGGTGTTTATGTTGTGTTTATTCTTTATAAGTAATATTTTATTTCTAAGTTTATAAAATAATTTATGAATATTATAAATTTTTGTCCCTTTTCCCAATTGTGTAGGACAGGGGTCTTGAGGTGCTATTGCTAAATCAAAGGGACAGACATTTTAAAAACTCTTCGGTTAGCTGCCAAATGGCTTTCCAGAAAGATTTTCCCTATTTTCTCTTGCACCAGCAGGATATGAATGTATCCGTCTGTCTCACCCTTACCAACATTGCAGACTATCAGTTATTTTACTCTTTAGAAGGAACTGATTTTGGAGGAATTAAATGTTTCTGAATGGTAGAATTTTGTTAGTTTTTAAAACTTTCTGCTTTGTACTTTTCTCTGATTGCTTGAAATTTTCCTAAGGAGAATTACAAAGAAAAACAAAAAAATAATTCTTGAAAAGCCAAAAAAAGATTAGCTTAGTGTTGGCCAGTGTAATAAGGGAACCAATGTAGGTTGTGCGGTTTCCATATCCACAAGGAAAATTGTTCTGTCACAAAGGAAAATTAGTCTCCTTGGGTGTCTAGGGCTGAGACAGATTTCCAAGGAGGGTCTCAAATGCTAGACAACTGGTTTTTGGCATCAAATAGACCTGGGTTCAAGTCTTGATTCTTTCATTTCCTTAGCTTCTGAGCTTGAACAAGTTTTTGGACCTTTCTAAGCCTTTGTTTTCTTCTGGCAATATAAGAATAAAAGTGCCTTCGTCATGGCATTGTTGGGAAGTTTAAATGAGGTAATGTGGGAAAAATGCTTGGTAATATACTAAGTGCTTTATAAATATTAACTTAAAAAATTCATCATGCAAGTAACAATGTTTTCATCTACAATCTTGTAATAAATGAACTAGTGTGTTTTGAATGCTTATACATAGCGTCTCTTAATGTAAGTCAGGAGGAGAATATTGCCAAGGGGCAACCCACAAAAAACAAGTTTTCTGGGGAGGTTAAATTTGTCCAAGGATTAGAATCCATAATTCCAATAACTTTAGCTTAGTCATGAACTGAACCAAAGTTCTGCATACCAGATGACTATCTTAAATGCTTCATTCATTACATTCCTATACTTGCCCTGGAGACCACCAAAGAACAGTTTCCTGCTAATTAGATGTTGAGCTAAGACTTTTAGGTATAATCTTGCTTTGGGTTGACTCTGCAAGTAACAAAGTCAACAGTATTGTTTGTGCATACAAATGCCGTAAAACAGTATTTAGATTTAGACTCTGGAATAAGACATGTTCAAAAAGATGTGGCCATTTCAAGTTTCTTTAAATCAGTTTTACCTTGGGAGAAAGGATACATACTATATCTCACCACCAAAAGACCTCTGAACGGATGATTGTATATTTTTATGTGGTTGTAAAGGAAATATACTTCCCCAGCTCTAACTTATCATTGTAAAAGCAGATCATTAGTTGTAAAAGTGTTGCTAATATAAGGTTTAAAGGAATGGATGTTGAAAAATTAACTTGTTTTCCCCTATTTATCTCTCCAGGAAACAGTCATCATAAATATGCATTCCCTTGCCTCTTGATAGTAAGCAGATGCTATACTCCCACAAAACAGAGCTCAAGAAGCTTTAGCCTATGGGGCAGAATCAGCCATAACTGTCTGAACATATTTACTTGACCAAGATTTATGATACACTGAAATTAAGTCTAATTTTAAAAAGCAATTGTCTATTTAATTAAAATTTATGCACACTAGTGAATAATTTGAAAACATATGTTACAAATCTCTAATATAGAGGGGTAAGACAATGTGCCCAAAATAAGCATAGAAATAGAGTTTGTTTTAAGAAGGAAGAAATTCCAACCCTCTTAGCATGGTGCCTCTTTTTTAAATTCCCATCTCAGGCTGCAGACTAGGGCGCCATTAGTTTACATTGATGATAACTTTTTTTTTTTAATGCGGAAATAAGCTCAGTGATGCCTGAAAATACCAAGGTGAAGGGTCTTTCTTTGCAGGACTCTGGAAATAGATGGGGAATTTCATCAGTTATTGTGGTGAAGTTGCCTCCCTCGCTCTCTAACTGTCCAGGAGTGTTTCCTTGTGGCAGTAGTGTGGGGAGTGGGCAGAAGCACTTTGGGTCACATTTTCAGATCTTGCTTTACCTTCGAATTCTCTGATGATCATATGGCCCAGTCTGTAACTGGTGTTTGGCCTTTTGAGATGGAAAATGTCTTTTTGCTAAAGCTATCTTGCTGCTCAAATGTCATGACTTGCTTAGAAGAAAGAACAACTGGGTTGTTGATTTGCCATTCTCTGGATTTATAATGGCACTTCATCTGGAGATTGGGGGGTTTCTTCTTCCCCACTTTCTTGTTTTGTTCTTGGCAAGTATTTTATCCTGTCACTATGCTATAAACACAGAGCTAAAGCCCCAAAAATATGGAAAATTATGATGGGGATGGTTTGGAATTCTCTAGTTAAGTTTAAGAAAGTAGCTACAAAGGAAACATTCTTAACTTTGAGGGTCCATTCGAGCCCTCAAACTCTGCTTCTCCCTAATTCCACAATGTTTTAATTATAATAATAAAATGACTAGCACCACCTGAATTTTTCAAATATAAAAGTTGGAAGTTTACATTTCAAATATTTAGCATTTACTTGGAGAAGTCAAAAAAACTCCCTGTTAGTACAAGTCATTGATATATTTTTAAAGTGATTATTTATTAGTAAATACTAAAATGATTTCATATTTAGGAGTATTTGAATCCTTCCTAACAACCATGCTGTTTACCTGTGTTAGATTCTTCTGGCTCTAATTATCTGGTTCAGATATTTTAAATTATTGGTATTCCTGTGAATATGACATTAAAAGAACTTATTTTCATGATTTGAATCTCATTTAGCTACCAACAAATTGAAACTAAAATGCTTGTATACTTAAAACCGACCACCTTACTCAGTAAAAAAGAATTAAAGTTTTGTATTTATATGCCATTTTAGTTGATTTCTTAATTAATTCCTTAATGAATCGATTAATGGCATGCCATTAATCTCAAGCAGAAATGGAAGTGTCAGGCATCACTAAATCATCAATTTAAAAATAAATCAAATTAAAGGGAAAACCCATCAAATTGTTCAGAGCTTTAGAGAAAAAAAAATTATCAGTGAATCACAAAACAACGATTCAACACCGGATCTTAGGAAACGATTGCAAAATCTTTCTTTTTTAAATTTAAACACACTTGGTTCTCATAAGGTGTTTTAACTGCTATCAGTTTGCTCTGTTAAAGACAGCTCCATTCTTTTTATGGAATATATAAGCTTAGCTCTTCATTCTGTCTCAAAAGATATATTTGCTACTAACACAAATTAGACCATGCTTATTTTTAGTGAAGGCAAAGACAAAATGGATATCAGACTTTTTTAACCCTTGAAGGATAAAGATACTTCTAGAAAATTAGCTTCTCTTAAGACACTTTCAAGTTTAGTGAAAGTAGGTTTTAGTGAAAAGATGATGTTTCCTTTTTTGAAGGAAAATAACATTGATTAAGAACCATGGATTTATAAAATATTCAGATTCAAAGTTTACTTAGAGAATATTTAGATACAGTTCTTTCATTCTGCTTCAAGAAACATGCGCTTAGACAGGGAGTGACAAACATCTACATTCCAACCCCAGTCCAGCTTGTGGCCATGGATCAATTATGTGACTTCTCCAGGTCAGTTTCCTCATCTGGAAAATTGGAAGGATAATGCCTTTTTTTATTTATCTCAGATTTGTGAGGATTAAATAAAATTATGAATGTAAACATGGAATCATGAACTGTGACACTATTTGTGGGGACAGAAAAAAATGTATGTCAGATATTACTTGAGGGGAAAGTATAAGCCCTACATTCTTTAATTAAATCCTTGATTTCCATAAAGCTTATTTTCTTTGATTCAATTTTGGCTAATATAATCATGCTAAAACCAGACTGCTGATCCAGGAGCTTGTTACATAAGGAGATTGAGAATATTTGGAAGACATTTACTTAGATGAATAGTTCTCAAAGTTTTTGTTCTCAGAGTTGCTTTACACTCTAAAAAAATTATTGAAGACTCTAAAGAACTTTTGTTTAATTGAGTTACAACGATTTATATTTACTGTATTAAAAATTAAAACAGAAATGTTTAAATATTAATTTATTTCAAAAGAACAATAAGTTTATTACATGTTAACATAAATAAATATTTTGATGAAAAATAAGTATAATTTTGAAAACTAAAAATTGCTGACAAAGTAGTGTTCTTTTACATTTTTTTCAAATCTCTTTAATGTCTGACCTAATGGAAAACAGCTGAATTTTCACATCTGCTTCTGCATTCAGTTTCTTGCCAATATCACACGTCACATAGCCTCTGGAAAACTGCATTCTAAACTCATGAGAGAATGTGAATGAACAAGGAAAAGAATATCTTCATATTTTTATAAAAGTAATTTTGACCTCATGGAGTCCCTGACATGGTCTTGGAGACCCCCAGGGTTCCTGACCACTTTGAGGAGTGCTGGCTTGCAAGATACTAAAAGCATACATTGCATCTTGTGTTGTGATGAGGTGCATCTTATGTAAATACTTGAATCGGATTTAGGAAACATAATCTTTCTCGGCTGTTGTTTAAAGATTTTATGAGTTAATAGCAATCTTCTCTGAACTTAATTATTCTTTTTTCTTGATATATAACATTGTGTAAGTTTAAGATAGCTAACACTTAAGTAGTTAGACAGACTAATTGTTTTCAGGAGAACTAATTTTCTGTTATGTCAGTTGTATATAAAGGGATTAAAGATATCTTTTTGTAGTCAGAAAAGCATCAGGACTCCTCTGACTTATTTTTCTACTGGCTTGTTTGTATAGACAGTGACTAGATTACAAACTCATTTCTTCAAACAATTTAAGAGGAACAACTTACGTGGATACAAATGGAAGTTGGTATTATTATTGCAGGGGAGGCCCCGGAAAGTTAGAGATTTCCCTCAAGTGACACAGCTGCTGATTGGAAAACTGAGAATAGATCCCCACCTTCTGATTCTTTATTTAGCACTTTTTCATGACCCATTCTTTTTTTTTTTTTTCTAAGAATATAGGTCATTTAATACTGTTAATTTTATAGCACAAAATAAAACAAGCTATGATCCCCAAAAATAATTTTAAAAGATTACACAGAAAATATTATTGCCTGAAGTTTATGATCTTTAAGTTACAGGTCAAAAGAGTTTTCTGTTGTTTTTGTTGTTTGAAAACACACAGTGAAGACTGTCAGAAGCAAGGCCACTGTTCCTCCTGCAGAGACAACGACCCTGTCTCAGAGAACTGTCTTTCTACTCCTTCAGAATATACAACTAGCTCAGTGTCCACACTGACAGCAGTTACTGGGACACTGATCTCGGGTCCTAGAGGGTGGAGTTTGAGGCAGAGCTCAGTGGTGTCCACAGAAAGCATTAGTCTTAGGTACTGTGTTAAAACAAGAATTCACTCATTTTTAAGAGGTTAATGAACATAATATTAAAGGATTAAATTATAAACACCTGGCACAAAAACATATCATCCCTTTTCAAAAATAACGTGTTCATAATCCTCTGAGCAAACATTACAAGAGCAGTGGCCGTCTGCTTGGCCTGCCTTGTTCATAACCCATTCTTAACTAGATTGGAACATGTAATTTTCAGTAGAAGTAAGGAAATGCATCCACCTCCAGACCAATCAGACTCCTTGTTATATGCTATCACAGTGACCTGAACTTCCCCTCATAATTAATTCATCACATTCTAATTTCTCGTTCAATGTCTGCTGCCCACCAGATCGTAAGGTTCATGGACTGCAGCGTGCATATTGCCTCATTTCTTGTTATATTCCTGATACATAGCAGATGCTAAACAAATATTTATTGAGTGAATGATAGAGACAGAATTAGAGTCAGGTTAGAGTAGACTGGCCTTAAGTCAATGTTATTTAAAATCCTGCTTTTTAAAAACTCTGTAGCTGAAACATACACCTACTCCGACATAACCATGTCTAAAATATATCCAACAGAAATTAGTACATAGGTCTATCTAAAGACATAGAAGAATGTGCATAGCAGCTTTATTCATAACGGTGCCAACCTGGAAACAACCCAAATGTTCAACAAACAAATAGATAAATCAATTCTTAAATATTCATTCATATAATAGTATATTACATAGTAATAAAAAGAAATTACTGGTGTTCAAACACCCCAGGTAAATCTCACTGAACTTATGTTGAGTGAAATAAGCCAGACACAGAAAATATACGCTGTATGATTCCATGTACACAAAGTTCAGGAACAGGCAAAACGCATCTATAGTGATTTCAGCCACAAGAGTTGTTACCTCTGAGCAGAGAAGGAGGGTATTGACTGAGCAGGGAAATGAGGGAACGTTTTCTGAAAATGTTTTGATCTGGGTGGTAGTTACATGAGTGTGTACTTTCATTGAGCTCTACACTTAAGATTAATGCACTTTCCCCCAAATTATATGTCCTTATACCTCAAATATATTTTTAAAAAAATCCTCAAGCTAGTACTTTTTCTGCAATATATTTTGAATCTGCAATGTGGAAGAAATTATACTATGCTCAATTTTTCCAAAGTGTCTTAATTTCTATGTAAGTGGTATAATTAATATTAATAGTTAACATTTATGGCATATTTCTTATACTGCACTAACCATGTGGGTGCTTTACATACATCAGCTAATCTAATGACATTTAATCATCACTTTGGAGGTTACAGAGGACTTCTTTGAGCATACTGTTCCATTTAGAATTCATGTCAACTCCTAGAGATATTCAAAGGTATAACCTCATTTTAAATATCAGGTAATTGAGGTTTTCAAAGATGAGGACACTTCTCTAAGGTCACACAACTTGTAAATGCCAAAGCTTTTTCCTGACATCCATGACTCCACATGGTGGCTAAGCTACTCTGTTGTTCTTTTACAGATCTATTTTATAGCACTAATCTGGTGAATTCAAAATATCAACTTTCTTACAGATTCTTTAGTTGTGAACAAATGATATTTTACGTGGAAGATTGTTTCGAATGCCAGAGTCAATACCAGGAGTGTTGTTAGATATAGGCTGTGCACGTGCAGACCATTTTCCAGCAGGTTGGAGCGGTAGCAACCCTCTGACACACTGAAGATTCCTTAAAATCACTCCAGATGGAAATGCTAAGATTGGCAGGCTGATCCTGCTCATTCTACCATAGGGGAATTAGAAAGAAAAATATATTGCAAAGACACAAGCTACATAATATGGAAACCTGGCTTGGAATCAAAGGTCCTGAATTAATGTTTCTATTCCAGCATTAGTTATGAGAATTTGGGCACTTTGAATTTATTAATGATGGTGAAGAGTCAATTCTAGAGAGTTCACTATTTAAGAAGATGAAAACACTTAACAATATCTCCTTGGTTCTCAGGTGCCTTTGCAGAAGTTGTGCAAGATAAAAGATCAATGGAAAAGCGTGGACCAGATAAGTAATAAATTCCTACTCCATTTCCTATGGTAACGAGCATTTGTTTCTCTGAAATGTAGCTGGTCAGATGTTTCCTGCAAAGAGTACCTTGCTGAATACATTTTCGTGTTGAAATTTTTCTTGGATGGAGTTTCTGGGATCCGATTAGTCTTTTTGATCCCCGGTAATCATAATTGTGACAGATCTATGTGCCATTTGTAACATTTGAAGATGATAAAATACCTGGAGTATATTTTAGGTCCAAACAAGAGCTGGTGATATACAATTAAATGTCCCACTGGATCCAAGTCCAGTAATTTAAAAAATACTCACCTTCCTTTTCCTAAGAAATATAATAAATGGTTAGAAAGGTCCAACCCATCCCCCCCCCCATTTTTAATCCATGATTGGAAACTAGTGTCAGTCAGCACACTTCCCAGTCATCCAGTGCTTCCATCAACAACATTTAAGTAGAAATGTTCTGAGGGGAGAGAGTGGTCCACAATAAGGGAAACAGAAAGCATCACAGAATTCTCCATTATTTTTCAATGATAGCATTTGTCAGAGGAAGAAATGATAAAAAAATACTGAATCAGATACCTTTATCATTGACTATTAAAACCCAAGGAAATGAGATACAACTACTCTGAAGACAGTGAGGTTCATAAGTACCAGGTTGGAACCCAGGTTGGGTTCCAACTTCTCCATGTGGAATTCTTAAGACTGTTTTTCCTTTTTGAGAGATTGATTCTCTGGGGATTATGATTAGAGGTGCCACTGCCTTTTTCTTTTTTTTTTTTTTAACTTTGGAATTAAAAACATTATTAGATGTTACTTTTTTAGAGTGCTTTTTGTTCATAAGAAAGTTGAGTGGGAGATACAGAGAGTTCCCATATATGCCCTGCCCTACACACGTATAGCCTCCCCGATTATTAACATCCCCTACCATTTGTTACAAGTGATGAATTTATATTGACACATCATTATCATCTACAGTTTATTGTCTGTGCTAAGGTTCCCTCTTGGTGTTACACGTTCCATGGGTTTGGACAAATTTATAAAGACATATCTCCACCATTAAGGTATCATACAGAGTGTTTTACTGCCCTAAAATATTTCTGTGCTCCACCTATTCATATCTCCCTCCTTTTAACCCCTGATATTTTTACCGTCTCCATAGTTTTGCCTTTTCCCAAATGTCGTATAGTTGGAATCATACAGTATGCAGCCTTTTCAGATTGGCTTCTTTCACATTATAACATGCATTTAACATGTCTTTTCATGGCTAGATATCTCACCTTTTTTTTTTTTAAGCACTGAATATATTCCATTGTCTTTATGTATCACAATTTATCCACCTACTGAACGATATCTTGGTTATTTATTTCTAAGTTTTGGCAATTATGATTAACAACTACTATTGCAGGTTTGTGTGTGGACTTACGGCAAAGAGTATGCTTAGTTTTGTAAGAAACTGCCAAACTGTCACCCAAAATAGCTGTGAATTCCCACCGACCATGAATAAGAGAGTTCCTGTTGCTCCATACCCTTGCATTTGGTGTTGACAGTGTTCTGGATGTGGCCATTCTAAGAGGTGTGTAGTGATATCTCATTTTTGTTTCAGTTTGCATTTCCCTGAAGTCATATGATGTGTGGCATTTTTTCATACTTTTATTTTCCATATGCATATCTTTTTTTGTGAAGTGTCTGTTAAAGTCTTTGGCCCAATTTTTAATCAGGTTGTTTTTTTCTTGATGCCATTGCATTTTAATCTGACTGAAGAATGTAATTTTGTTTTCAACTACAAAGTGTATACTCACTAAGGAAGAGAGAAGCGGGTCTTTTCCATATCTGTTCAGTGGAGAGAAAAGTCAATAGTAAGATGAAGAATAAATATGGGAAGGATAAGAAAGGTATTTTAGCATACACCATTTGATCAAAGCAATACACATAACTTGATAGTGAGGTTTAAGTTAAAGTATCCTCAGTGCTGGGCAAAGCAGACATATCAGCACGAATTCAGTTATGAAAAATCTTTATTGACATACAAAGAGTCAACATACATGATACGGAAGAGGTATATTACTGAGAATATAAATTCTTAAGGCAATACCTCCCTATATTACATGTGATAAATCTTTTCCCTGGTCCTAGTTTTATGAAAGGTATGTTGTATATCCTATAGCACATTTTTTTGTGGCACTTACACAATTCATAATTATTTAATTTGTGAGAGTTTTTTAAGAATATAGATATGGACTGACCATAGCATAAATTATGTAAGGCAAGGGGGCATGTTTTCTTTCCCCATTGCTTTTTTTTCAGTAATGAAGCTGGTATCTGGTTCATTGCAGGAGCTTGTAGATATTATTGAAGGAACAAATGCAGTGTGGTAGAGAGAATCTTGTTTGTAGAGGGAAGGGATCTGAGTTCTATTAATATAATGCAATCAGAATCATCACTAAATAGTAAGCTTTCTTGGGGAATTCACTTACTCTCTCAGCTTGGGTGTACCTCATCTATAAAATGAGGATTCCATAGTTGAACACTTTTCCCCCCAGACAATGTTACTTGGGGTCCTGGGGTTTTTAGGAGGTGTCCCTGGACTGCACAGTGGAGAAATCCAAGACACAGGGCTCTTGGCCCTCTACCCCACCTTGGAAATAAAGAGCTCCTCTTCTCTGTTTTATGTATTGGGATTCTATGAAAAATTTTATTTACAATACACTTCCAATGCTTCTAAAGGTGGAAACCCCATAATTTAAATTGGAAAATCTCTGAGACCACTTCAAGCATTGTCTGGATTATTCTTATCCCAGAATCCTCATTTCATTCAGGTTTTTGCCTAAGTGTCACCTGCTCAAAGAGACCCTTTTTTTCTAGGTCGATGGAGTGTTTTTTTTTGTTTGTTTATTTGTTTTCCAAGTCAAGTTGTTGTCCTTTCAATCTTAGTTGTGGAGGGTGCTGTTCAGCTTCAAGTTGTTGTCTTTTCAGTGTTAGTTGTGGAGGGCGCAGCTCAGCTCCAGGCCCAGTTGCCGTTGCTAGTTGCAGAGGGCGCAGCCCACCATCCCTTGTGGGAGTCGAACCGGCAACCTTGAGGTTTAGAGGACGCATCTCAACCAACTGAGCCATCTGGGAGCTCAGCCGCAGCTCAGCTCAGGGTGCCGTGTTCAATCTTAGTTGCAGGGGTCGCTGCCCACCATCCCTTGCGGGACTCCAGGAGTTGAACTAGCAGCCTTGTGGTTGAGAGCCCACTGGCCCATGTGGGAATCAAACCGGCAGCCTTCAGAGTTAGAAGCACAGAGCTCCAACCGCCTGAGCCACCGGGCAGTCCCCTCAAAGAGACCCTTTTTGACCACCCTCTTGTACCACCCTCTTCGTATAATTTGTGCGTATTGCCTGGTATGATTTTGCATTTTATGTGGTAGGTATTAGTGCATAAACCCTGTCTCTCTGACTGCACAGTACATTCTTTGGGAATGAGAGTCATATAATGTATATCTCTTTCCTAACCCTAATCAGTCTTTAATAGAGGGCTAGAAATGGAATGAATATTACTATTCAACTTATTCATTTACAAATATTTAGCAAGAACTTTGTAATAGTTACTGTACATTAGATATTTGGCATTCAAAGTCTTTAATATATCATTTAATTTCTTCTTTAAAATGGAAGAATACTTTCTTCAGTGTTAATGGAAATCAGAATTAACTTATTGAATCAGAAGAGCAAAATCTTGGTGAGATGAATATTCTGGGCAGTGGGCAAGGTTCAGATACTGGCTGCATGATTAGCGCCATTACCCTCCCTTCCTTACAACCAACTCTTCACTGGCTGCCTATTGCCTCAAAGACTGAACTGCACATCTCTCACGGTGCCCAGCTGCTTCCCCATCTTTCTTCACCTGCTGCCATTTGGAAAACCTTTCCCCACTCCATGTTGTCCTGATGTGTCAACATTCATAACCCCCACTCCTTTTCTAGTTGCCCTAGGGTTTTTCTGAGAAAATATGGAAGATGACTCTTTTCCTTTTGGATTGCAAGCCGTAGGAATGTAGTCCTGTGCTGAATGGGGTCTTCTTTGTCACAAAATGCCTGTGTGTAGCAGAAGAAAATAAGGTTAATATGCAAAGTGAAGCAGAGACGGAGATTGGCAACAGAGGGAAAGATAACTGACGCTAAGGTTTTAGTCTCTAAATCCACTCAAGGTATTGGCGTTGTCGTAAGGGTCGAATGAATTAATAAATGCATATAAATAAAACTGTATATAACTGCCCATGTTCAATAATTGTTACCTTCCTTATCTATATCTAATATGATATTTTAATGTCTTCTTTTTTCCTTCACCTGGATTGCAAGGTTTTGAGAGCAGACCCTAGGTTTTTGTTTATTTCTGTCTTGCCTCTCACCCGTGATTAGTACAAAATCTTATTGAAGATTCAGTAGTCTTTGTTGGAGGGAATTTAATAGATTAGCACATTCTGGTTCCTGCAAGACATGTCCAGTGTGTGACTTCACCCTCATCTTTCTAGATAAGTCTGGGAATTTTGTTGGTAGTCTTGTGCCACTTCTAAGATGTAAACATCATCTTTTGCCTGTGGATTACTTTTGTTACTTTTGGAGTATTCTGACTTAGGCTGAGCTGCCATGGTTTCTCTTTCTCTTTCTTTCTTTCTTTCTTTCTTTCTTTCTTTCTTTCTTTCTTTCTTTCTTTCTTTCTTTCTTTCTTTCTTTCTTTCTTTCTTTCTTTCTTTCTTTCTTTCTTTCTCTCTCTCTCTCTCTCTCTCTCTCTCTCTCTCTCTCTCTCTCTCTCTCTCTCTCTCTCTCTCTCTCTCTCTTTTTCATAACAATTGTTTTTATTTTGCTTTTTCCTGCTTAAAAATGCATTGTTTTCTGAGAGAGCTAGAGTTAGGCAATTTTTCCAGAATCAGTAAGCCAAGACTCCCAACTCCTTGAGTTATGCTTGGAAAGATAAAAATTGTTCCTGGTGCTAAGCTTTGAAAGACCAAATAACTCCCAAATCTCACAAAGATTGTTGAAATGTAAAACATCTTAGAATTAAATTGTGTATGTTGCCTTTGCTGCATTTTCTTGTAAAGAGGATTCCTGATGATTTTTTTCATGTATACAATCGTGTTCAGAAATCTTAATGTCTGTTTAATGCTAGTGTTTGAAGCTGTTTTCAAGTTAATTATTAATGAGAAAAATAGATTGCCTGTTTGGTTTTCAATTGTGAGGGCAGAGTAGAACGGAATGAGTCAATTTATTCTGATTTCCTGACTGAATTTAGTGGCCAAATGTGGAAATGACAATGTAATGAGTAGAAATTTTAGCCTGCAGTTTCCATTTCCACAAGCAATAGTCTTGGATAACAGAATGGGAAATGCTTGCTAAAATAGATTCAGTGAAGCACATTATTTGAGTATCAGTCCTCAAAAAATTAGAGGACTTGAATCTTTCATTCTTTCAGATCTCCAGCTAGACCATTAGCTCCAGACATGAAACAAAGTGCTAAGAGAAAGATTCCTTTGTTAATAACAGCTATGGTGCTTGGTGTGTACATGTACCTGTTTGGAAAAGTCTGTCCCTTTAATATCTCCCCTGACAGGTAGACCCTCTTTCAACACCCTCATTCAGAAGATTTTTAAAAGATATTTTATAGAGAGAGCCTCATATCTTTTACAAATAAAAAGTTTATTTTCTTCCTTTCCAATCCTCATGCCTCATTTTTTTTTTTTTCTTATTGTATTACCTAGGATCTCCTATCCAATGTTGAATTACGGGGACTATAGCAGGCATTGTTCTCCTCTTCCTTCTTCAGTGGTTGCTAAAATTTTACCATTAAGCATGAGATTTCTGATAGATGTCTTTGGTTAAAAAGCCTTCCATTCTATTCCTAGTTGGCTAATAGTGTTTTGTTGTTTGTTTATTTGTTTATTTTTAGTGAATGAGTATTAAATTTTACTGAGTACTGCTCTTCTGCATTTATTAAAATAACGTGTAGCTTTTTTCTCCTTTAATATATGAAAATGCTAGATGTTTTCATTGTGAGCCATCCTTCCAGTCCTGAAATAAACCCCAATGATCATAACAACTTTTAAAATACATAGCTGGATTAGATTTTCAAGTATATTATTTAGGATTTTGCATGTATGTTTACAAATGATATTGGGTCTGTCCTTTTCTGATTTCAAGCAGAGTGCACAGTTCTTTTTCCTGCCTCCCTCAGGATAGTTTCATTTCCTGTTGTCTCTTACCCACCCTGTCAGCTCTGAACTCTGAGGTCAGCAAGCCTCCGCCTCCAAACCTCACTGGGTTGTGTTTCTGTTCTTTTCTGGTACACAGAGGTACTTATTGTACTTTTATTTACTTATTTGCTTTTAAATGGATCTATTTGCAGTGTGGCTATGTGTGTCCTTTCGTCTCCTGCATGGATAGTGTTCTTTTGTCACAGCATCACTTCCCATAGCCATCCAGCTTTATTGACTTGGCCAAAAACCATCTCCACCGTGCAGTCCAACCTGTGCTTGGCGTCTTAGGTAACATTTAATGAGCACACTGCTTATACCTTGGTTTGAGTTGTAAGTGTAGGTCTTGGCTGTGCTTCTTAGACAGTGCTATATTTCTACAGCAGTTTAACCAAATCATATGCATTTTATAATCCAAAAAGGTATGTCAATCTCCAACACATGCCATTTTATATTTTCCATATCACTCCAGCCCTCAGGTTAGAAATAGAATAATTTCTTTAAAATGCATTTTGTTCCAACATTAAGTTCAGCAGCCTATGCTTTTAGGGAAACAATTCTTGGATGTTTCTTTGCCTCATTCTTTTTTAACCCTGGCTTTGCATTTTCAACTGGTCCAGCATTTATTAATGTTGATAAGTATATTATTTCAATAGCCCCTATCCACTTGTGGAAGATATGAGAGAATGCGTGACTTATTTGTATAAGCAGGTACTTCAGATTTCAAGACATTTTGGATAAATGAACCCTAAGGCTGCCTGTTTTAGGGTATGTTCAGAAGTCAGGCCAAGGGTCATATATATATAATTATGAAAATTACATTTCCTGCAGACATGTTGGAATACATTGCAATCTAAATTTGTTACTTTTGTTACAATGTTTAAGGTATTCCCCCCCCCACAGAAGTGATATAAAATATTTATTTATTTTTCTATGCTAATTCATAAACTTTATTTAGCTCAGATGTTAGCAGAAGTACACTGATGCAGCTATCTACTAGGATTTCTTTATCAAATGGATTTTGTGTCTCAACTAGTAGCATCTAGAATCATCTTCATTTCTTTACAGGTATGACATTCACAAGGGGAGGCAATTCTTAAATTCAATCTGAGAACAAAATTTTCTATCACATGTTTCCTGGTATCACAAAGGCTTTATTTATTTCTTGCCCTTTCAAGATTAGTACATGAATATTCATTGTCACTATATTTTGTTTACTAATAGCTGTGTTTAATAAACAATGTTTGTTTACTTATAAAGAGCTTAGTGATTCTTCAAGAAGTTTTACCCATTTATACTTAGAGAAATGGAATGAATCAAGAGATTCTTGAAGATTTTAAATTCCTAGTGACTCTGAGTAAGTGTATATGTATATCGTTCATTGATATACATATGATGAGGTATTTATAAAACATGTTTTGATGTAATATTTATAAGCCATGTTTTGAAGTAAAATAATTATTTTTCTCTCTTCTTTTGTATTCTTACTCATTTCTTTTTCTCCTTCCTCCCTTCCTTCCTTCTTTCCTTCCTTCCTTCCTTCCTTCCTCATATAATGTTCTTCCCGTTTCCATTTTCCTCTCTCTCCTCATTTTTCCAAGGAAAGGGGTATGACGTGGTGTCTTATTAGGGTAAACCACATCTAGGTTGAATTGCATTCATAATGCCCTGTACATTTGGCTAAGGTTTAGAATAGCAGGACATGTCTCAATATAAACATTTCCCCTAAAGTGAGATAACAGTCCAACTTCTCTATATATGGTCAATCTAAAAGTTAGGCCAGAGGATATGCTATTATTATTATTATTATTTATTTTTTTTTTCTGGTGGAGCTGAAATAAAGGAAAGCATTTTAGTATGCAGGTGTTAAGAAACAGGACTCTCAAGCACCCACTGAATCCTGATAAGTTTGACTAAATGAACCTCAGTTCATTTAGAGGATATTTCTTGACCTGTGATGTGTCTGAATCAGGGGGCTCATAAACTATATACAAATGAGGTGAGATTAATGGGACTTTTGTGGATTTATAAAAAGAATCAGACACATAAAAAGCCTTATAAACTGAAGAACTAAGATGATACTTTAAAAGAGACTTCTAGAATCTTCTATCTTTTCCTTTGAATGCTGTGATAAAAGCTAAAAGGGGCCAGTTCCCTCTCGTCCTCCCTTCTGAGCGCTGGGCATCTTGTGTGAAATGAATAAAAACCCTTCAGGATGGCAATTTGTTTGAAGAAAAGAGGTTCAGGAAAAAAGTATGTTTGAAGAGTCTGAAGGTGCAGGAAACAACTGTGTGAGTATGTATGTGAGTGGGTGTGAGCCCGTTTGTGTGTACCTATGTGTGTGTAGTATGTGTGAGTATGCGTGCACGTGAGTGTGAAGTTGTGTGAACGTGTGTGTAAATGCCTTTGAATGGGTTTGTGTGGGTGTGTCCCCCACGGGTGCCTCTGTGTGTGTAGCATGTGTGCACGTGTGTGGTGTGTTTGAGTGACTGTCTATGTAGTATGTGTCTGAGCATTGCATCTGTGTACTGCCGGCTCCGAGTGGGAGAGGCAGCTTCGACTCAGCCAGTGGCAGAGCAGTTAGTATATAACTAATAGTGAGAAAGGAAGCTGGGGAGAGACAAGGAAGAGAAGCAACCAACCTCATTAACAAAAGCTCAGTTTTGTCCCTGCGGACCCAACCAGCAGAAGGGACTGGAGAGCTGTGGCTCTCCGCCAGGGAGGTCGGGCTCCCTGCAAACAGTTGCCGGCATCCTTTATCATGCTCTTCTCAGAGGGAGTCCTGAGGCTTGGCAATCGGGAAGTTTTCAAAGCCGCAGCAGCAGCAGCCTTGGCGAAGACCAGCAAAGACGGTGAAGTGTGTATGTAAACTTCAATTCTATATTTTCTTGTTGGGTGGGTTAATGGATTTTTAGTACAAAGAAAGCTAAAACTCAGCTGACCTGAAAGACTGGAATTTCAGCTCTCTTTACTTCCCTGTGTTGTTTTTCCTCCCCCTTCCTCTCTTTAAACCAGAGATTAACCGGTCAGTGACTCTGATCCTGCCCGCCCGCCCGGGCCAAGGGTTCCTAGTTTTGAGGCTTGGAAAGGAAAACCACTACCTGTAAGTATCTGCTTTATATACTTCCTCTCATCTTAACTGTGACCCTTCTGTTAGCAGAATGCCCCAGAAGTTGCGTGCATGGTGGTAGCATTAACTCCAAGTAATGATGTAAGAAGTATGTAGAGTCTGCTTGCAAAAGTTTAATTTTCATGTAAACTCAGAAGCTGGTAACTTGCGGTGTTAAAAAACCATATGCCAAATATGGGATACTCTTTATCATGTAATAAAAATTTATAACTCTCTTTTGAGTCCATTTCTAATGGCACTCACCAATGAAATAACCATTTTAAAATTTTGTGATTTTTCTCCCCCCAGAATGGTTTTTCTCAGCCAAATAAAATGGCAAAGGGAAAAGATGCAAAAATTAACAAAACAGATAATATCCTCATGGTATAAAGATATGGAAATTTGGAGGAGACGATTTTTGGACACTTTTGCTCTAGTTTAGTTATGTTTGGATGTGTTTTTAAAAACATGGTATCTTTTTTAATGGGGATGAAAGAGAGTGTTGGAAAGGGAAAGAAATCAAATTGTTCTGAAGTTTTTGACTGATTTTTGCTTATCAACCAGATTTAGTTTAGGAATTTTTGGTGCTGTACTAAATAGATTCTTTTAGTTTTCATCTGGATCACAGAAATAATTTTTAAGGCGTTTAACTTTTATTCCTGCCTTTTACTATTGCTCTCAGTCTTGTGGCGTGGCATGAATTACAAAGCTTTAAAAGAGCATTTCCGGAGGCTGGTTGGAGTTTATGGCCTGGGAATCTTGCTGGAGAGATTAACCTCTTCAGGGCTGCTCTGTGGACCAGATCTAGTGACACACATGCTCTTTAGCTTTCTGCTCTGGAAAACTGATATTGTCATTTCTGGCTCTAGTTAAAGCCTGAAGAGTTGCTCTTCCTTCCCCTGCCTACATTTGATAAAAGTGTCTTAGCGGAACACTAGGAAAATGTTAACTAGCTTTGGCTCTTTCACTCCATCAGAGATTCTCAAAGTGTGCATAAGAACCACCAGGGTGCTTAGTGAAACGCAGGTGCCTAGGCCACACCCCCAACGAATTTTAGACCTGGGGTGGGGCCGGGAATCTACCCAGGTGATTCCCAGGCAGGTGAGGTCACACTTGGATAAGCACTGCTTTACCTTGTCCTTAGCAATTAAATTCTTGTCATGTACTTGATTAATATTAAATCTCCTATCTAATTCATAAGCTTGAGTTTGAGCTGATGTTGAACATAAGGTATGTGCAACATGGTTTTGCATGCTTGGCTGGCAAACCATGGCTTTTTGACCAGCTTTCCCACCAACTTCATCTTTTTTCCTTTTTTCTTTTCTTGCTCCCCTTTCTATTTCTGCCTTTCCATTCCCATGAGTGAGAAAGGGAGTTGGGCAAAGCTACCTGGACACCATATTTTCCTGCTCTAGGATCTGACCTGCCCCCTACATGGCCAAGCAATATTTGTCCTGGAAACTTTAAGCCCAAGGCTGTTTTAATTCTTTATCAGCCTCCTGGGATGCTCTGCCCCTGGATTCCTTGGGACTGTTCAGGAACAGTGTAATTCATAGAAACTGAGTTTAGATTGGACCAGCCCACAGGGAGTGGGAAAAACAGGAAGTGATTCCTCCATCATGTTAAGGTCCTCATTTGACAACATAGGAAGGTAAGAACTCAGTC